>NW_014577098.1:785616-812029 GCF_000485595.1 Priapulus caudatus | reverse complement strand
TGTGAATCGCGCCGTATTATCCTGGATGAGAGTTAGAATTACCGGCAATTGATATGGGCAGGAGGTATACGAAAGAAAGAAATCCATTCGTCGTGTCTGTAATCGCATTATCTCTACCGGCTCTTATTCCACTATGGGATACTCCGCCGTACATAAATATTCATTATTAACCCTAACGCCTAACCCTAACTCTAATCATCACCCTATTCATAACCTTCAACCCTAACCATACCCCTACCCTAACCATAATTATAACCATAACCCTAACCCTAACCATATCCTAATCCTAACGCTATCCTGAACTCTAACTTTAATCCAATCCTAGCCCCTAAGCCATAACCATAAACCCTAAACTCTAGCCCTAACCATAATCTCTAACGCTTACTCCTAACGTCTAACCCTGAATCCCAACCTTAAACAGATAACCTTAAGTTGACTAACACAAATCCGGGTCCATGAAGTGGTAAACTGAACCATTCATATCCATGTCTAGTTGCGGAGCGCGAGGGCCTACATGGATAGAGCCTGTGGACTTACCATGCAGGTGTAATAGGTCACTAACAGCACACGTTACTTCACATTCTAGATCGTTCTACGGCTTACTAGGAATCCGAAAGATGCAATCTTATCGTTCTATCACTTCGACCCATTGGGGCTTTTCATACCTGGCGTCCACCGCATCGCCGAATATGCAAATGGACCTCTCACAATATCTCAATCTTCGCTTCCATTTTGACGCCAGTCGTTATTCTGAAACCTTTCGTGCAGGAGAAATCTGCTGTGAAATATCACAGTTCTAAGAAATATTAAGCGCTTTTATGGACTTCACGTAAAATGCCGCTACTATTACATAATATATATAGCAAATTTTATAAGAATGCATTAATAATATTGTGAAAAACACATTTGACAGCTCCCCTTTGGCTCCTACTTGGCCCACAACCTTGGAATTCTCTGGGAGCGGAAAAAGACTGGGATAAATATTCTCTTCTTGAAATTACGAAGCATATGCTTTAAGGTTAATGTTTAGCACGCGTAAATGTACTATCATTACGGTCATAACAAGAGGAATAATAACATAAGCATAATACCTTGGTGTTATGCCGTATTTCTTGCAATAAATAACAATGCGTGTTTCAACTCTGGGTACTCCAACATACGGGAACGCTTATTGGATTGTGTTCTCACAACCTCGCGCTACACGCTATCTGCCACCGTGTGTGCCCCATTTTACAGAGAAGCTAACGTTTCTGAGCGGATTTGTCTGACTAAGTAAAACACGGAGGTAAATGAGACACCGTTAAACGAGGTGCATATAGTATTTCGCATTTCTTTCTTCTTTCTCTTTCTCTCTTTCTCCTCTCTTATCTTTTCTTTTTCTTTCTCGCTCTCTCTCTCTCTCCTCTTTCTCTCTCTCTTTCTTTCTCTCTCTCTCTCTCTTTTCTCGCTTCTCTCTCTTACTCTCTTCTCGCGTAGTTTCGTAATATTATTGTATGCGGAGGCTTCCCATTAATTCGCCAAGGACCCTTGCATGTTCTGTCTTCTATCACTCACGCTAGGACCCCCGCAAATCACGACTGTCGAAGCATTGCGCGACTTTCTGCGGAAAGAAGTTGACAGAGAGCCAGATTTAATAAGATAACGACGCGAGACGCAGCTTCACGAAGAATGAAGAGCAACAACATGTTAACTATTCGTCCTGGGATAGCATCAAGTTTCCGCAGGCGGCACCTTTCATCAGAAAAGGTATCGGTATATACATTCGCACAGGCACGCACGCACGCACGCACGCACACGCTCACACACACAGAAAAAGAGACGCAGAGAGAGAGACTCGAGGAAAGAGAGAGAGAGAAAGAGAGAAGAGAGAGACGAGAGGAGAGACGAGATGAGATAGAGACGGAGCGAGAGAGAGAAGAGAGATGGAACCGACGGAGAGAGATTCCGAGAGAGCAGAGAGAGGAAATGAGAGAGAGGAGAGAGAGACGACGGCGACCGATTGAGGAGAGAGGAGAAAGAGAGAGAAAGACGAGAGAGAGAGACGGGAGAGAGAGAGGATGACGTCGAGAGAGAGAGAGAGAGAGAGAGAGAGAGAGAGAGAGAGAGAGAGAGAGAGATCTATTCATGTATGTATATGTTTATTTATTCATTTATTTATTCATTTATTTAATATCTACGCACAATTTTCAAGAAAGTTTCAAACAGCTGCAGTAACTAAATTATAGAGAGGAAAAATCGTTCCACGATCCATATAAATGCACTAAGTCATGTAATAAAAATTCTACTTCATGTTTTATTAGTTATATTGGCTCCAATTGTTTGTATAGATGTCCGTTGATTGATTGGTAATTTTCCGTTTGTTGCGAGCATGTTTCGATGCCACAAACGCGCATCATCACATAACTGAGATGTAGAACATATCCAAATATGGATATTTTTCAAATATCAGCAGCCTATAATGAAAAAGGAAAGCGATCATGTTTAATCAAACAGTCAGGGGCCCGTTGTCCAAATGACATCATAAATCTAGACGTCATTTATGGCGAGCCAAAGCGGAATTAATTGCAGGACATATATTTTATACATTCTAACAAATCTTTAATATCAGAACTTTTATTTTCTTATTTGAAACACTTTTTTCCCCATACTTTTTTCAAAAAATCATGTCAGAAAAAAATTATCATCAGAACGAATTTACGATGTACTATTTTCAAATTCAATGTCAGGAATTATTTTCATTCTGTAAAAATATTTTCATATCAGGAGCCAAAAAATCATGTCAGAATTTTTTTTTCATTAAAAAGAATTTACGATGTACTATTTTCAAATTCGATGTCAGGAATTATTTTTATTCAGTAAAAATATTTTCATACCAGGAGCACGTGGCCTTCCAGGAGCACGTGATCATTCAGGAGCACGTGACCGCAACGTCGGGTCATCTGGGCACTGACACACGAGGCAGCCAAAGTGATGGAATGCTGCACCCCTCACTGATCTCTACTATACTATTTTAGTTAAGTTAGTAGTAAGTTAGTATAGTAGAGATCAGTGGCACCACTGCTGAACATATGCCTTGTTGTGACATCATCGGTTTTTGCGGTCACGTGCTCCTGAATGATCACGTGCTCCTGGCACCCTCCTGCAAGGCCACGTGCTCCTGGTATAAAAATATTTTTACTGAATGAAAATAATTCCTGACATTGAATTTGAAAATAGTACATCGTAAATTCCTTCTGATGAACAAAAATTTCTGACATGATTTTTTGGCTCCTGATATGAAAATTTTTTACAGAATAAACATAATTCCTGACATTGAATTTGAAAATTGTACATCGTAAATTCCTTCTGATAATAATTTTATTCTGACATGGTTTTTTTGAAAAAAGTATGGAAAAAAAGTGTTTCAAATAAGAAAATAAAAGTCCTGATATTAAAAATTTGTTAAAATGTATAAAATGTATGTCCTGCAATTAATTCCGCTTTGGCTTGCCATAGTCATTGCATGTTCACATGGAGCATGTGCACGTTCACCAAGGTAATGACATCCTAGACTTGTGACAGTATGATCTATTTACGATGCTGATGATAGCAGGTCGCAGATCGTAGCTGGGGAGTACAGTTACAAGCATTTCCCTAAGACATCTATTGTTGTTGCGTCGACCCAAGACAGTGATGAGTTGTTCGCTTACTGCTCACAGGTCGCGCCGGAGGCTGGAAGACCCACTTCAAGGTTGCAGAGAGCGAGAAGATGGATAAGATCTACGAGGAGAAGTTCAGAGGAACGGGGCTTCAGCATTTATTCAAGGTCTGATGAACCTGAAGAAAAATGTTATAGTCTAACGAAGAAAGCAAACGTAGCGAACACAACCAGCTAGACAAACATGCATCAAGAATTACTCCAATTTCTGCTTTGGCGCGGCATCCAACGATATAAAACTGCAAGTTATTGCCGAGTATAGTCTCAGACTTTACTGTAGCTGATTCTACGTGCTAATACAGGCGCCCTGCAGAGAACTGCCGTACTTTGGGAGGCATCTGACTCAATAAACAGTGACGTAAATAAATATATTATAATATTCTGGGCAGGAGTAGCTGACTCTATGTACAGTCTCGCATCCCTGCTGAGTTTGGTCAGGTCTAATAGATACTACATTACTTATTTATTTATAGAGTTACATATCTTTTGCTTCTAACAACATGTGAATGTGTCTATAGCTCTATCTCGGTGACATACATATTTTGTTAGTACTTATAATACACCAACCAAGGTACGACAGAACATTGACCTGTTCACGATAAGCTTCGGTCTTTATGTCTTTTTGTAATGCGAATGCTCGTGTACTATTGTAGCGCAGCCAATAACAGCATTAGTATATGCTATATATATATATATATATTTATAAAAGAGCGCGATGTGAAATTTGGGCTAATTTCTTCGCTAATCACCTAATGATGTGTGACTCTTTAAGACGAGAATTAATTACTAGAAACTTGCAGATACTACTTGGAACCGAGACGCCAGCACGTGCAACCTATCGCGGGCAGGTGCACGATGTTGCGCAGCGATTTGAATTAAACTTATATTGATTGTGCGTAGATAGTACATACGCAACGATTACGAATGAAGATTTTCAGAATAAATAGATTGTTTTTTACGACCAGATATCTTGAATTGATTGGGCGAAACTTTAATAAAATTATTATCATATATTGATTATTACTTTTTTCCAAGTACTAGTGCATCTGGTTTACTTGTATTGTTTTATCGCGCGTAGTGCGTTTTGTTTGACATCAGCAAGGTGTGTGCTGCTCATGGCGTGTGTGCGTGCATACATGGTGTGTGTCTGCGTGCATATATGCCTGTGTGCGTGCATACATGCGTGTGTGCGTGTATACATGCGTGCGCGTGTGTGTGTGCGAGGATGCATGTGTGTGCGTGTATGGATAAGCGGTTGTGCCAAATTCGAAAAACCCGTTTTAGGCGTCGCTAAACTGGTTTTTAGCGGACGCGTAAAACACGCAGTTTATCGAGCGTAAAATCGGCGGTATCGACCGTAAAACACGCAGTTATGCGGCCCCGATATTGATAGTTTAATTTGATAAACCCGGTTTTACGTCGATAAACTGGGTTTTCAGTTCTCCCCTCTCCCCCTCCTCCTCCAGGCCAGCATCCCTTCTCCCGCCTCCTCGCTTCTCACCAGCTTGGCTCGCCCTCCTCGCTTCTACACGCACCTTCTCCAATTCTCACCCTGCCTCCGTTCTCCAACCAGCTTCTCCTCTCCTAGCCTTTTTCACGCAGCTTGCTCCCTTGCTTCGCTCATCCTTATACTGCAGCTCCGCTTCTCCCCCTCCTCTCGCCGCCTCCTCCTTGCATGCGGCACGGCAAGCTCTCACCCTCCTATCTTCTCGGATGCACTCAGCTTCTCCCCTCCTCCTTGCTCCACCAGACTTCACCCCTATCCTCATTCTTACACTAGGCTCTCCCTACTCGAATTATTAGCGCGTGCACAAAAAACTGGGTTTTACGGTCTAGAAGACCCGTTTTCGAATATTGGCACAAACAGCTTCGATATGATAGTTAATTGATAAACGAGCCGTTTTAAACGTACGATAAAGCCTAGTTTACGATTCGTAAAGCCCAGGTTGTATCACGTAAAACGGCGGGTTTTATGGGCAAATTAAAGCTATGCAAATTATCGGCCGAATAAACCGCGGATTTACGTCGATAAAACCCGGTTTTACGTCGATAACGCCGGTTTTACGTCGATAAAGCTGGGTTTTACGTTCAGTAAAAGGCCCAGTTTATCGCGACGTAAACGGCGGGTTTCGAATATTGGCACAAACCGCTTTCCATATTCGTGCATGCGTTTGTGCGTACTTATGCGTGACAAAAGAAAGTTCAACGTACGGGGGGGAGATAAAGATGATACTAAAGTTTATAAGAGGCGTATGGTTAGGCTCATAGTCAAATACGAAGCCAGGGGGGGGGACCGGGGTTATTAGCGGCGATGCGGCAACTGACATTACATTGGCAATCTACCGAGAGCTGCGAGGCGTGAGAGGCCGGTGCATCCAACGGAGCTGGCAGGGCTTGCCGCAGGCGGTACTAACCGATAAAACCCAAGTGATACCCAGCCCCGCAGTTAAATAACCGACGTTATAACACCAATATATCACGATAACACAGTGCGCAGTTCGTAAGTCCTGTACTTAGGGTGATCAAACGAGGAAGGTTGGCTATACCAGCTCATTACAGATAGGATTAGAATATAGTCTAGCGTATAGATGGAGGAACAGCAGCCCGCAATACCGACCTCATCATGTGTGGTATAATAAGTAGGGGTTTAGGGCTCCAAAAAGAGGAAAGTGTTCACTTTTTGATAAAGACACCAATTGGGGCGAGGAGCGAGTGAGGGATAGGCTGCTTAACAGCGAAGTAGAGGTGACCGGCCACGAAATCGGCCTTAAAAGTGGGCGTGGCATGCGAATTTCAATGGCCTACCATAGGAATTTCAAAATACATATTACTTAGACTATATGCAAGCAGCTTAGCTAATAACATTTTAGTGACTTTATTTATATCGACTGTGGTTTAGAGCACGAGTGAACATAATTAAGGTAATATTTAAATATGATACCATATGTTTTCTACATTTGGCATATTTTCAAAATGGCTCGCCGGTGAAAGTGCCAAACATACCATATGATTGGCGTATTGCAATTCTATCAATAATATTTCTTGCAGTGATTTGTAAGTGCTAAGTTATGGTGTATAGGGTACATGAGGCAACCAATAAGCGCTAACATTTATATGTCATTACATAATTTACTCGCTCATTGCATATTTTCAAATATGGCTGCAGCCTATGAAATGCCATAAATACTAGTATGCTTTGGCCGTATTTTCAATTCTAAATAAATATTTTTGAGTGATTGTAATTAAAACTAATTAAAATTATACATTTAAAATAGTGAATTCTTATTGGTGTTGACTTCTGTTGAGCAGTGAGAGAGAGAGAGAGAGAGAGAGAGAGAAGAGAGAGAACACAGAGAAAAAGAGAGATATAAGAGAGAGACAGATCAGACACCAGATATATATATATATAGAGGAGAGAAGAGTGAATTTCTGTTATTATGTGAGAGAGGGAGAGGGAGAGAGGTACGGGTTCGTTGGGCGGAGTGGGGATTTTAGTGTTTTGGCTGCGAGTGTTTGGTTATTAAGCTGGGTTCGGTTATCTAATTATTCTGGCTCGCTGATTTCAAGAGCGCTCGAGAAGTTGAATGACTGCGGAGTTCACGAACGTGTGTAGCTATTGGGCTCTGGGTGCTCATCGATCCTCGGCTACTCTGCTATACCATCTCTCGATGCCTCTAGCCGGAATGCATCTCTCTCTCGTGGCCTCTCCTCTCCTCTCTGCTTACTCTGGCTGCGTCTCAGCGCGATATCTCCTCTCTCTCTCTTCCGATCGTCATACCTGCTCTGTCGCCTGTCTCGTGTCTCTGTCTCTGTCTCTGTCTTCTGTCTCTGTCCTTCTCTGTCTGGCTCTCTCTCTGCTCATATCTCTACGATCGATCTCTCTCTGGCTCATGCTCTGCTGCTCGTCATCTCTGCTGCTCTGCTCCTGCTATTTCGGTGCTCTCTCTCTCTCTCTCTCTCTCTCTCGAGGGGGGGGGAGTCGCGGGTGGCGTGTGCTCTCTCTACTGCCTTATCTCTATCGTCTGCTCGCTGTCTGTCTCTCTGCTCGCTGCACCGTCACTTCGTACTGCTCTGCTCTCTCTCTCTCTCTCGATCCTCTCCTCTCTGGATCAATGCTCTCTCTCTTCTCTCTCTCTCTCGTCTGGCTGCTCTTCTCTTCGTTCTCTCTAGCTGTCTGGGGCTCGCTTCCTCTGTGTGTGCGTGTGTACGTGTGCGTGTGTGTGGGCGGTGTGGTGCGCGGCGTGTGTGCTGTGTGTGTGCGCGGGCGCACGCAGTGTGTGTATACTGTGTGTGGTGGCCGACTGTGCGTGTGTGCGTGTGTGCGTGTGTGCGTGCGTGTGGCGTGTGTGCGTGTGTGTGCGTGGGCGGTGTGTAGCATGTGGGTGTGTATCTCTCTTTCATCTCTGTGTCTCCATGCTGTCTTTCTCTCTCTCTCCTGCCGTTCCCTGCTCTTCTCTTCTCGGAATCGCTTTATGCAAATAACGACGATACAGGCATGCCGATGTGGTATAGAGGCATTCAGTCTAGGTATGGCATGGACAATCATACACTGGCCTGAGAGCGCGCAAATTATTAAACACGAAACTAGAGCAGTAGGGCACCGCACGGAGAGGGCACTACCTCCGCCAGGCAAAGTAACTGGTATGTGTATAGTATATAATATATATACTGTATATATGTATACCACATTATACTGTAAAGGCTGGGAGCACACGAAGCGTATTTTTTCGCACGATCGCGAGCGAATATAAAATCGCCAGCGGAATTTACACCACGATGGCACGAAGGGGCTAGCACGTAGGCGAATTTGAGAGCGTACGCGTATCGCCACTCGAGGCGGAAAGCACACAGGCGCGGGCATCACATGACGACGAATCACGGACATCAGCATGATATCAACAAACAACTCCGATTTGGTATTACAAAAAATGATCAGCTCGACAGAAATACGCCCGGACACGGGCACAGCCCGCGAGCGCATTTGGCCAGCGTAAATTAATCGCCATAATCGCCGCGTAAATATCGGCCTGAAATATCTTAACATTTTGATAGCGGGCGAATTCGTACGGGCGTACGAATCGCGTCGACGTGAACCGGGACACAGGGCAGAATTTTGCGAGCGATTTAAAAATCGGCAGCCGAATCGGGGCGAAAAAATACGCAATCGTGTGCCCCTACCTATAAGCGAGCTGCTGCTCCGAATCGATCGCGCGAACACTACACCACACACACACGCACACACAGCAGCACACACTCACCGGCACCCATCACACACACACAACACATCACACACACACAACCAGCGCACCAGCAGCGGCACGCACGCAGACAGGCACGCAACGCACAGAACGCACAATAGACCACACACACAAAGTAGACACACACTACGAAACGCACAACACACAGCGAAACGAGCACACACACACGAACGGGCACGAACGACACACGAACGCGCACGAAGCGCACGAAGACCGATTACATTTACCTCCCCTCTCCAATCCGTTTACTGTAACGTAACGTCGGCAGTGGGGCGGAGGTAACAACCGCAGCTATAACGAGCTCTACGGATCCTAGAACTCGGCTCACCCGTCCTGCCTATCCGTTCCTCGCTGAGCCCCTCCTCCTCAACGCTGCCTCTTCCGGACCTACATTCCGGCGATGTGCATATCTACTCGCTCTCTTCCTGTCTCTGTTGCCGCTGGCTTCGATCCGCGACTCCTCCCTTTCACAGACCCTCGTGATCAGGCCAAAATCTTCTGCTCTCCGCTTCCTTTTCGCAAGTGAGCGAGAGTGAGAGGAAGATTATAATAGGCAAAGAAGACACAAGGGAGACGAGAGAGCGAAGAGAGAGAGAGAGCGAGAGAGAGGAGAGAGAGAAGATAGAGAAGAGGAGAGAGAAGAGAAGAGAGAGAGAGAGAGAGAGAAAGAGAGAGAGAAGAGAGAGAGAAGAGAGAGAGAAGAGAGAAGATAGGTGGGAGGCGAAGAGAGAGAGAGAGAGAAGAGAGAGAGAGAGAGTAGAGTAAAGAGAGAGAGAGGAGAGTATAGGTGGGAGGGAAGAGAGCATAGAACGGGCGGGGAGAAAGAGATGATGATGACACCACCGATGACAGCTTAGATAATGATAGAGCATGCACACCCTTAGAATGGCGCGCGGGGCAGGTGAGCGCAGCGCAGCGTGTGTGTGTGTGTGTGTGTGTGTGTGTGTGTGTGTGCGCGCGCGCGTGCGTACGTGCGTGCGTGCGTGCGCTTGCGTGCGTGCGTGCGTGTGTAGCTCGCAGACAGGCGCTGATTTTTGTGAATTTGCTGTTTGTAGAATTTAACAAGGCTGACAATAATTTCGCGGAAGGATTTTTTTTTTATATCACGCGACCAGGTTGGACCCTAACCCTAACTCAAACGCTAAGCCTAACCAGACCCATATAGCCATGTTTAATATCAGGAGTTACGATATAGAGATATAGTCTATATTATACACTCTTGTTAATATTATTGTAGTAAGAAAATCACAACTACACAGGTGAATTCACTGGATTTGTAGTAAAGCTGTAAGAACTCAAGAATGACACATTAAGCCAGAAATAACGCACAATAGTGTTTAATCAAGAAGATTCATAGTTCAGTAACAAGCTTCTATCTCCAAATCAATTAAAAGCATTGCCGCTTCTAACACAAATCACTATAGCCGCACAACTCTACTCGACCGATTACATCATGCTGTCTACTGTCTACTAGCTAAACTACACTATTTCTCTCCCTCCTGAATTCGACACGCGCTTTTGCTTTTATATGAGCGACGAACTGGTCGTCTCTGCTCGCTTCACGTGACGCAGTTTTCCCACTTCATTGCCAAATACGGTTCCCAAAACGAGCAGATTAAGCAAAGCGACCAGGCGACTTCCCCGCTGTTCGCGGCTTGGCTTAAAATTCTACTGCGCGATTCGACACACGAGTCCCTCCCTGGCCTCTTTTCAGGTCTGAGTTAATTCCAGAGCCCCCCATTTTTGACTTCGCAGTGGCACATACCTACCATAATGTGGTTAATAATTTAATGTGTGTTATAACCTTTCCTAATAACACGCACCAAGGTCAAACGTCGAACGCAATAATGCAAGTCATGCAGCCGCAGATCTTCCCGCTCGCGATGGACTGTATCACCAGGGGCGGATCCAGGGTTTTTGAAAGGGCGTTGTCCATGAAGAAATAAAGAGCTCTATTTACTGCTTAATTTTTCTGGTGTTTTAATTAGCTGCCGAATGCCCTAGGGGCCACTTAGCGGGGGGGGACCTCCCACAAAAAAATTTAAAAAATGGGCGCATTCTGAGAGCATCTGAGCAGTAATTTTGATGTCTAGAATGCAAGATAGAATTTCAAATTTTTAGCAGAAAACTATCTTTTAATTTTCTACCGCACGCACGTATACGTACATACAGGAACAACGTGGGTGCAGACGATAGTCATGTACGTCATGAACGACGCAATCTCGACAAGTTCGGCGACAAGAAAGACGAAGACTAATTTCCGATGCTGGATACTGATGGATGTCACCGGAGAACCGATATACCCGACATCAGCGCCATGCCTCCTGCGCGGCCTGATGAAGACTCACATCCGTTCAGGTATCTGTGCAAGACATCCGGGAGAGACGCAAAAACAAAAGGTACGCACGCGCGCGCGGCGAGCGTCTGCAGCGCGGGAAAATATGCTGATGTGCGTCCGGGAAAATATCTGGATGAGAGTTAGAATACCGGATTGATATGTGCGGGAGGTATACGAAAGAAAGAAATCCATTCGTCTGTATTCGGTACCGGCTCTATTTCACTATGGGACTCCGATACATTAATCATCAACCCTAACCCTAACCTTAACCCTAACCATAACCATAACCCTAACTCAAGCTCCAACCATAATCATAATGCTAATTCTAACTCCATGTCAGCTAGTCGGATGTATAGAGCCTGTGACATTTGTATGGGTGTAATAGGTCAGTAACAGCACACGTTACTTGCACATTCTAGATCGTCTACGTTACTAGGAATCCGAAAGATGCGATCGTATCGTACTATCACTTCGACCCATTGGGCTTTTCGATACCTGGCGTCACCGATCCCGAATATTGCAAATGGACCTTCTCGCAATATCTCAACTGTTTCTTCCATGACGCCGGTACGTTATTCAGAATCTTCGTGCAGGAAAATCTGCTGTGAATATCACAGATAAAAATATTAAGCGTTTGCGATTTCACGTAAAAATGGTACTATTGCATAATTATATAGTGGGGACTTCTATAACAATAATTGATAATTTTGTGAAACACATTTGACCAGTTCCCTTTGGCTCCTACTGGACACAACCTGGAATTCTGGGAGCGAAAAGACTGGGATAATATTCTCTTCTTGAAATACGAAGATATGCTTAAAGTAAGTTTAGCACCGTAAACTACTCTCATGTACGTATTATCAAAAGATAATAATGATTATTAGTAGAGGTATTATTATTATTAATATTATTATTATTAGAGGTATTATTAGCTCATGGTATTATACGTATTTATTGAATAAATAACAATGCTGTTTCAACCTCTGGTCTCCAAACATACGAACGTATTGATTCTGTTCTCACAACCATCGCGTACACGTATCTGCCACCGTGTGTGCCCCATTTTACAGTAAGTAACGTTTCTGAGGCGATTGTCTGCTAAGTAAAACACGAGGTAAATGAGCACCGTTAAACGAGGTACAAAATGTATTTCGTATATCTATTCTCTTCTCTTTCTCTCTTTGTCTCTCTTTCCTAGGTCGGCATTTCAGTGGAAGAGTCTCTTCTCAGTCTTGTCTCTCTTTCTCTTCTCTTCTCTCTTCTTTTTTCTTCTTTTTCTCTCTCTCTCTCTCCTCTTCTCGCTCTCTTCTGCTTTCTTCCTCTTTACTCTCTCATCCGTAGTTTCTATATTATTTGTAATGGAGCTTCCTCCTAATCGCAAGGAACGCTTGCATGTTCTGTTTCATATCAGCTCAACGCTAGGAAAAAATCCCCGCACTCACGTAGTCAAGATTGCCGACTTCCTGGGAAAGGTAAGTGACACTGAACGGCAGATTGCTAAGATAATACGAGCGAGCACGAGCTTCACGAAAATGAAGCACAACAACATGGTTAAACATTCGTCATTGGATAGCGTCAAGACTTTCGCAGGTCAGCAACCTTATCAGAAAAGGTAATCGGTATATACATGTCACAACACACACACAGCGCCACACACGCACTGCACACACACACACACACACTATCACACACACACACACACACACACACACACGCACAACACACAGACAAGCAGAAGAGAGAGAGATGAGAGAGAGAGAGAGAGAGAGAGAGAGAGAGAGAGAGAGAGAGAGAGAGAGAGAGAATGAAACAGAAAGAGAGAGATTTGATCTATTCATGTATGTATACGTTTATTAATTAATTTATTTATTTATTTATTTAATATCACGCACAATTTTTAAGAAAGTGTTAAACAGCTGCAGTAACTGAATTATAGAAGAAAAACTCGGTTCCAAGCATACATATAAATGCAGCTTAGTCATGTTATAAGAATCTGTCTTGTATATTAAGTTTATGTGGTTCCAATGTTTGTATACGATGTCGGGTTATTAATTGGTAATTTTCCCGTCTGGTTGCGAGCGTGTTTCGATGCGCTAAACGCCCATACATCACTATAACCGAGATTAGCAATATCCAAATATGGGATATTTTCTTCAACTCATCAGAAGCCTATAATGAAAAAGTAAAGCGATCATGTTTAATCAAACAGTCAAAAACACCCTAAACAGTTGACATCATAAATCTAGGACGCCATAGCACGTTCACCAAGGTAATGACATCCTCGACTTGTGACAGTATGGTCTGTTTACGATGCTGCGATGATAGTGCAGGTCGCAGAATCGTAGCGCGGAGCTACATTCAGCCCGTTTCCTAAGACATGCTATTGTTGTCTGCGTCGACCCAAGACAGTGATGAGCTTGTTCGCCTTACTGCTCAAGGTCGCCGCGGGGGGGGGGGGGTCGGGGGGGGGGGGGGTGGCGGGGGGGGCTGGCCTGGTAAGACTCACTTCACGTTGCCAGAGAGCGAAAGATAGATTAAGATCATACGTCAGGAGAGTAGAGGAACGGCGGCTTCAGCATTTCTTTAAGGTCTGATGAAACCTGAAGATAAATGTTATTAGTCTAACGAAGAGGCAAACGCTAGCCCGCGCTACAATCAGAGACAACATGCATCAAGATTACTCACTTCTCTTCTCCTTTGGCGCGGCATCAACGATATAAACAGTAAAACTGCGCCACGCTCTATTGCCGCAGCTATAGTCTCTCAGACTTAACAGCGACAGGTAGCTGATTCCACATGTTAATACAGGACGCCTGCCAGAGAATGGCGTACTTTGGCGAGGCATCTGACTCAATAAAACAGTGACGTAACATAAATATATTTGGTGTACTAATATTTTCTGCGGCAGAGTAGCTGACTCTATGCTAAGCCTCCTCGCCATCCCTGCTGAGTTTGGTTGGTCAGGTTTATACGATACCACCAGTTGCACATAGCATATTTTGATTAGGTACTTACTAATACACAAGAACCAAGCTCGAAAGAGATTGACCTGTTCACGATAAGCTTCGGTCTCTTATTCCTTATAATGCGAATGCCCGTGCACTATTGTAGCGAAACCATGCAATGAACCGAATCAGAATATGCTATATATATATATATAATTTACTACTAGCAATACTCCACCGACTCACCCTTGCCTCATCGGGAAACTCAAAACTCACATCATCACTACTAGACCGCACAACCTTCTTACTTCGACGATTATTATCCATGCTGTCTACCCTCGCTCTGCTTAAATACACGCGGCTTTTGTCTTATATCGAGCACCGAACTCGGTCGTCTGCCTGCTTCCTTCACGTGACGCAGTTTTCCCACCTCTCTCGCTCTGCCCATAACGCGTAACCAAACGAGCCAGGCAAGTCCTCGCTCTCCGCTCTTTTTATCGAAATTTACTGCGTCGCTTTGCTCTCTCTCTCGCGGGTTTATTTCTTGGACAGATGAGTCCTGTGCCAACGGTGGCACACGACAGCTCTGCGATGTTTTCACTCCAGTCATCACCATAGCAGCATTCGCCCACCCATTGCTACTTTACATACTGCACGCTACCATTCTTTGTAACTGCCCTGCCAATTACCAATATATATATATATATATATAATCTCAGTGTTCCCAATCTTGTTCAGCTCGCGGTCGTTGCAATCTCAACCGCACTCAAACACTCACAACAAACTCACCAAAGCTCTGCAAACAACAATGGCCGTGTTCAGGTTTATACGGACTGGTTTAAATATAGTTATATTTCAAATGATTTTTCCATTTTCATATTTTGCTCCTATATTATTCACACGACGCAACTATACAGTAGACGGCGAAATAAAAGTTATTTAAGCTATAAACAGGTTTACTAAGCGATCTACGCCTGTGGGCACGTACATCTACTGCTGTTTCATGAATATGTCAAACATAATAGTCAATCTGACGTGGCGACTGACACAGGCAACAGTGAAGTGGCATAGACAGGAGTAAATAATAGACCTAATACACAAAAGCCTATTATTTACTTGTGATATATGCTACACGTGTTGTTTTCCCTCGTCATTTATAACAAATGTTATACAATCGTGCATGCGTGTATGACGAATGGCCCACCTAAGCATCACGCTAGAAATCATCTACAGGAGAAACACTGCTCTAGAAATAATGCATAGATTATCTGGTAAAGTAGGCTTCAATTGTGCTACATACAAAATTCTGTGGTGTAATGCTTACTAGACATTTACGCAAAAAATAAACTGTATGCAAGAAATAAGACAAACGCTTTGTTAGCATTATTTGTTTTTTTTTGCCATATAGCATATAAATAATAAACTATATTGGCCATCTATACATTTGTCTGTTTGTTCATTGCGAACTTTATAGCTCAGCGTTATCGAGTGATAAGCTTGTCGACCTCGCATGGCGTAATACAATAGATCTGCAACCAGTGGAGACGGTTCAGGCGTACGCTGCACACACGCCGCTCGCGGAAACGTCCGTCCATGACGCTTACCTGCTACGTTTACCAGCATCCAGTCTTGCTATCCGTCTTAGCGAACGCTTCACAACTCTGCTGTATTTGGCTTTTCGTCATCCCCCTCTCTACAGGGTGGATAATTTCTATTCGGCGCCCGCTGGTGGCGCGGCTTCCTTTTCACCCTGTGAAAAGCAGCACGGATAACCCCGTCGAGTTTCCGTCTTCTCCCGTTCTGTAGTCCCTGACTTAGACGCGCTAGCTCCGTACGCAGTGCGTTCTCTCTGCCGCGCTAGCTAGCTACTTGTTTTATTACGTCCGTAACGATTAGCATCCATAGTATGTCGACGGTCGCACAATCTGTTGACGCCGCGTAACTTGATCCACCATTCGCGCCCATCCTGTCCGTTTGTACTCACGGGCCATTTTTCCTACAGCTTCGCTACTTCCCTCTGCTGCTGTTTCAGAGTCCTCACCTCCGGTTCCTTCTTCGCGCGGGAATAAAGCAGGCGAACGATCCGAGGTGTCCGTCGTAACTTGGTCGGAAACGGAGCTACCCGTATCGCCCGTATATCGGTCTTTGACGGTCTCACCTCGGTGTTGTTCATCTTCGTTTGCCTTCTTCCTCCCCTTCGCACGTCGTTTCCGGATCATTCCTTCTCTTCCAAGGTATGACACCTTCTGCGTTTTGGTTCCAACCACGTTCTCCCGAGAGGTTCTGAGCTTCTTCGCTTCACTCCGCCGCTGGAGCTGCTGTCTTCGGAGGTTTCCGCGCTTACGTGATCAGCTTCACTCACTTTAGAATTACCTCCACTTTCCATATTATCCCAGGGTTCGAGCACAGCCTCCCCCTCGTATGGTTTCAGATCATTAACACTCACGACCTTGGTTACACCCTCCGCCGTCCGCTGTATCCAACGGAGCGTATTTTGGTCTTTTACCACGCGGAATGGTCCGGTCCAGGGACGTCCTAACTTCACATCGTTTGGAGGGTAGAAGTACCATACCAATGTGCCTTTTCTCATTCCGAGCGGTTTCACTCTGCTGTCGGGGGGCTGCTCACCGAGTATGAGCCTCCACCTGAGGTCACCACAAGACGGAGCCAGGCGCCTCCACCTGAGGTCGCCACAAGACGGAGCCCGGCGCCAGCGACGCGAGAGAGGAGACGGGAGTCGCCTCGTCGCCACCACACCCAGAGGGGAGCTGGGCGAAACCGCGGGTTTATGTCATGGTGATCAAAGATAATAATTTTGTACATTGTATTTCGCGGTCGTGTGTATTGTTCCATATTATGTTCAGTGAAGGAAGGTTAATTAATTATGTTCTAGGAATCTGTATTCATAGGAAGGGTTGTTAAGCGGATACGTTGGTCGCTGGCCATCAGGATTTAAACATTGATCTGGACAAGCCTCTTCCCTCTCAAACTAACGGGTTATGGCAGTAGTAGCGGAATGAGCAAACGGGTATTTCTCCCATGTAAAGTATATTGATATGTTCATTCTCTGACTTCTCTCCCTCTCATATTTCTTTTCCACGTTTTGTTAGCATATTTTTGTTTACGATAGTACGCGGATATCATATTCCTGGATGAGGAGGCGGTCATGCTCAAGTTATAACCTTTTACGCGAATTTTTACTTTTGTATGCGAGTTGTAATTTTTGTTCGCGAATTTTAACGTTTCTATGCGACTTTAAATATTGTACGACATTTTGTTTTTAGCTATTGTGCGCATTTTATGTTACGCGATTGGTGACGGTTCGACGTGGTGTCCTTGCGAGGGGGACACAATGTGTTTTCCACGATAGTACGCGAATACTCAATTTCAAGTTCAAGTAATCGTTATTTATAGTCGGTATGTTTACAACGAAAAAACATAAGCTCTGATGAGCTTTTAAGACCGACCAACTAACATAGGTAGACCAATAAATAAAACAGTACATAACAATTTTAAAACATGCATACTATACAGGAATTCGAGTACATGAATAAATTTTAGGTATAATACATGGATATTTACAATTTATAGCAACAGTTACAGATGTTGCTATCTGCAAAAATTTACTAAAAACATACTGCACATTTGCATGCAAAACCATTCCATGTTTTGATAAATATTTTAAACTCGTTAAAACATACAGTCTGTCTGGCATTTTCTGGCAGACTGTTCCACACCTTTGCAGCTAATGTTCTAAAGCTATTTGTACCATATGTCACAGTTCTGGTCTTTGGTGTGGTTAAGACATTTTGGTATTTAAAGGAGTACGCAGATTTCCGCATGTGGATAAAATCCTTTAAATAAACTGGGCACTGTCCGTGAATAATTTTAAAAGTCTCTGTGGCAATGTTTCGGAGACGCCCAAGGTGCAGGGAACATGTTTTATTTTTATATAAAAGTTCCTCATATGAGCTGTCATGTTCCTGGTATACAAATTTCAATGCCCTACAATGGAGTCTTTCCAGCTTGTCTGTGTTTGCTTTTTTACAAAAGTGCCATGTCAACGGACAAAAATTAAAATTTGACATGATAAAATCATGATACACAGCCTACCGTCCTTCTAATGTTAAAAACTTCGCTATACGCTTCAGAACATATATTTGCTGTGAGGCCTTTTTTCACATTTTACCAACATGTTTGTCAAAATTTAATAAATAATCTATTTCCACTCCTAGTAAAATGACAGATTCCTCACATGGTATACTATTGTTGGCTACATTAAATACTGGTTTCTTTTCGAATGTCCGTTTCCCGACACTCAGAGCTTGGAATTTCTCTGGATTTGCTTTCATCTGGTTGTCGGAGAACCATTCGACTAGTGACACGCTTCCAGCTTCGAGAGTTTGTTTTAGCTGCTTGAACTCCGGATGGCAATATGGAAGGGTGTTGTCATCGGCATAATTAACGAGGCGTGTTTTGTTTACAAAATAAAATATATCATTTATAAAAAAAATATTAAAAATTATGGGTCCCAAAATTGAACCATGTGGTACGCCCTTTGTGATATTTAGAAAAGTACTCATACTGCTTCCGAGCTGCACACATTGCTCACGGTTTGAGAGATAGCTTCCCATTAGTGTTACAGCACCTTCCGACAAACCGTAAGCTTTGAGTTTTTCCAGGATCAGATCGTGCGGCAGACAGTCGAACGCTTTCGATAAATCCATTAAAATAGCAGCTACATAGTCATTTCTATCCAATGCTGCCTGCCACTCCTCGGTGAGAGCCAACAGAGTTGATTGACAACTATACCCAGGTCGAAAAGCGGACAGCATTAGATAGAAAATTTCTTTAAAAAAATACAGCCATCTGCTCAGATATGGCCCTTTCAAACATTTTCGATATCGCCGGTAGAACACTCACCGGACGATAGTATTGTCTATCTAGCAAGTCTTTTTTTGTATAACGGAGTGACCCTTGCCAACTTCAGTCTATCAGGAAATGCTCCCCGTTTTAGTGTTAGGTTGACAATTCTTGTTATTGAGGAAATTACTTTATTCTTCACCATATGAATTATCTTTGGTGATACTCTGTCAATCCCCATTGCTTTTTTCTTGCCTATTTTGTCAAGATATTTTCTGACATCCCGTTCAGAAACTTCCTGGAAGTTGAACGGGGTGTCAGGAGGTGGTATATTGTCCTGGATAGCCTTTATACTTGGATGTTCTGTGTCTACCGTACATTTACAGTTTTCTCCAATTTTCGTAGCAACATTAACGAAGTAGGCCCTACTCATTAAAAATATTGCATACCTCGTTTTGGTTTGAGACGGTTTCATTGTTGTGTCTCAGGTGAATTTGGTTCTGTTTAGTATTCCCCTTCTCAGAGAGAAAAGGGGGTATGGTGGACCAGAAATCATTCGATTTTGTGCCACCACCGCATCGTTCGGCAAAATATAGCCGTATTGCTTGCTTCTTCAACCTGTTAACTTTGTTTCTATGTTTTCTATATGCTTCCCAGTTTTGCCTTGATTTGCATCTTTGGTGGTTACTATCTTATTGATATTATTATAGAAATGATCAGTATTTTTTTTAGGCGATGAGGGTTGCACGCGATTTTTTACGGAAATACGGGGAATGACACTGTGATATAATATTGTACGGTTACGGGTTGACTATATTTGTACTATTGTACGGTAACGGTTTTTTTTAGTATGATACCATTATATACTTAAGCGGTTGCAATTTGCAAGCAGACATATCACGATGATAGTACAGCTATTCACATTGCCCGTGGCTCGTATAAGCTATCAGAAAAAAAATTCATAGATGGTTTCTTCCAGTCAGGGGAGACTGGGCTAAGCCGATTTCATCGACTTTTCTTAGGGCGGGGTAAAATGTAGTACGGCCACCAGGGCTACCAGGTAGACGAGATACCAGGGCTACAATTTAGTGCCGTTTGACCAAAAGAACTGAGTATTCCTTTGCGGACGCAACGTAAGGTATCCACTATGCCGATCTACGGGCCATACTACGCAAGAAAGATGGAGAAGAAAGAAGACACAGGAGTCGCTGGGTACACCGCTGGCAAGAAAACTGGTGAGAGCAAAACGGAGAGCGGACGAGAGAGCAAGAGAGACGGAGGAAGAGAGAGAGAGAGAGAGAGAGAGAGAGAGAGAGAGAGAGAGAGAGAGAGATACGGGAACAACAGCAAGAGTAAGAGAAACGAAGTTCGACGGAGAGCGAGAGAGAGAGAGAGAGAGAGACGAAGAATGACGGAGAGCGAGAGAGAGGGACGGAAAGAGCTGGACGCGGGAGAGAGAACGGTGGATACACACGGCGTAAGAACTACTGTGAGTAAGTCAGCGTGAATGAAGGAAGGGCCGGTGTTGAATCCGTGATACTGCGAGGGCAAGTCCGAGTCTCGACCTATGTGTGAGAGAGAGAGAGGTGAGCAGAACAGAGAAAGCGAGGCTGACAGAGCAGAGAAAGAGAACGTGAAAGATATATTGCAAACTGTAATGGGTGAAAACAAAATTCTAGAATTTAATTGGTGGAAAGCTTCAATCTCGTGCCGTCAAAACTGGACGTGAAAGTATGACATCATCAGGAATGTGTATTTTTATCTGTTTTTCTTTGTTTTATGTACGTGGTATTTTTTTCATGGTAGATGCTTATGACCGTTTGTCTTTTGTGTGTGAAAATCTTTTGTGTGAAACTTTGTGTAGAAATGTGATCGTTTTCTTGAATTTGTGCTAACGGTACGTTTACGCAATATTGTCAGACTGCTAAACACATTCTTTAATTAGAGTTTGATAGGCCTAAAACATTTCATCAAAAATATTAAATCAGTTTTGCGTGGTGAGTGACAAAGGTTGTCAGGTTCACATCGGTGATGTGTGTTAATAATGGGATTAAGAGGTTTAAATGAGGATTATGAATGGAGTTTAGGTAATGCGTGTCAGTATACGCATACGCCACGTACGTTACAGCATAAAAAGACGCAAGAGTGAGAGTAATTGCAGCGATATCAAAATGTTCAATAGCCAAATGTGTTGAATTTCTGACTTGTATGGTGATCGAACTTTATCGTTACTTGTTTTGTATAGAAAGCTTTATGCTTCATATGTATTTTTTTTTAGGTTTAGGTTTAGGTTGAAGTGTAGATCAGCGGGGACGCTGAATCGATGGCAGGGTAGTCATCGTCTTGGAGAAGGGAGAGATAATGTAACATATGTTTTACAAATGTTGCATAAATTAGTCAGCGGAGCTAGACTAGAGGTTGTTGTGGCATCTTATGCGGCTACATTGATGTTATATGGAGAATGGTAAACGTGTTTTAGGTCGGGAGTTTCTAGGGTCATTGTGAAATGGAGGTAGGACGCGGTCTGGGAGAATGGGTGACATGTGCGCTCAGGATGTAGGGGTTTGGGGGATAATATATAGAAGAGCGATTAGAGGGGAGAGAAGAGAGATGTAGGAGCAGGAGAGTCTGGTTGTGATCGCGCTGAACGAGCCCTAACGTGAAGAGCTCGATTCGGATAGGACGCTATGATACAGCATTGTCACTATTCTATATTAATATTTACGTTTACATGGTGTTTGGTTTATAAATGTATATTTGTAATCAGTCAGGAGACTGACAAGCCGATTAAATTACCAGTTTAATCGACTTGGATATGGCGGGGTGAAATGTGGCAATGCGAAATAGGTTACTGCGCAATAAACAGCTAATGGCTCATTGCCACATCTCTAAACCTGTTTAACCCAGGCAGCGGAATTATACAGAGCAACAATAGTCCAGGCATTTCGTGAAAAAAATGGGGTCAACTCGGACAATTGCAACAGAAAGTCTGTCAACTGTTTTATACCCAGAAATATGTCCTCTATAACATATCAAAATTCTTAAGGAATCCTGGCGGTGGAAGGTTCCATGGCGGCCATAAAACTGATATTTCCCTATATCTCCGCTTCTAAATAACATAGAGCTTTGATTTTAAGTGCTAAACATACATTTTCAGGGACAACGAATCCAATGAAACACATTTCAATAAGCTAAACCTGACCAAAAATCCGAAATAACAGCCAAAACCAGATGTCATGGTGCCTGTCACACAACGTGCATATATTCCACACTGAAGTTCGTGTGTAAGCATGCTCGTCGCCATGGTGTTACGCCCATCATCACCTTTGACCAACCACTATGGTGGAAAGCCATCATAATCATCGAGACTGAGCCGCACAGGAAGTGTCATTGGATGAACATAGTCTTGCGCGGCTGGGGGGGGGGGTTGCACTACAAGAATGAGTTTCTTGGAGCAATCGGGCACCTTATGGCTAGATCAGGACTGCAAAGAATTCTTGAGCTAATCTATGCAAGCAACGCGTGGTACACATACCATATAACAGGCGAAGGCTATTGCACGAGCAATACGAGGACATCTCATTGTTGAGCAGCACTGAATGTCTTAATTTTGTCAGACGTACTTGAGTGTGGCACTCCCTCAACGCATGCTGCATGAGCCACATGAAGTGGAGGAGACAATGAGGCAACAGTGTCCCAGATGATGAGCCTACGACAGACAGGAACTGAGAAACTGGATCTTGATGAACTTTGGCTGCGCCTCTACAAGAAACCTGATGGAAGGTTTCGTTCTCTGCAGCGGAGTTCTTTCAAAGCTGATGTGTTAACGCGGATGCAAGAAGTCCTGCTCAGGGCAAAAACGAATCCTTTGAAGTCGCTCTAGACTGCCACAACTTGGCTACAGTAGCATTGGAGAACGTGGACATACCTACGGAAGTTTTGTCAGAGCTAAGCGCATCTGGCCAGCCTCTGGCACAAACCCTACACTCAAATTCAGCCGCGGCCTCTATGTGGCAGCGATAAGCAAGGCTCAATGATGAAACATCCAGATGTGATGACGAAGAATTCGAAGAAGGGTTCGCATGTTTGTCAGAGAAGTGATTCGCCCTATGGGCTAGTCCTGTCGCGTAGATCTCAGCCATCACAAAACAAGGTCCCTGAATGAGGAGTATGAAGACATGCGGTGGCCTGACGAGAGGGCGAGGCATGACAGAGCAACAGCGTCTCATATGACTGCTCTCCATGCCTGTCTGTGCTGAAGTCAACAATGCTATGCAGCAGCTCACACGTGTCAACTACAACACTGGTGAACAAAACAAGGACATGACAAATGCTGGACAAGCACGTGACATGAAAGACACATGCAGTTATCAGCTATCTGCAAGAGAGAACACCCTTCAGCTCAGATCCGAGCTTGCGCAGCATCTCGACAGGGTTGCATGCAACCAGCACAGTCAATGTGGACTCAGCAAAAACTGTTGGAACAGCTACCCTGACCAACATGGATGGACAAACTGCTGCTGACTACACAATCAAGAGGAAGGATCAGGCCATCACCTTGGCTGCGAAATCGGCAGTAAAGATTGATGGTGAGGCAGTACAGGTGGATCCCAAGCTGCTTTTCCAGCGACTGACAATTGCTGCAAAAGCTACAGAGGATCTGGAGTCTGTGTTCAAATATGAGCTGTGCAGTTACCCACCAGCTCTGTTTGATTCCACACTGCTGCCCCGACAGCCACAAAAGCCAGTGCTAGCAGATGCTATCTGGACACTCCTGACACACGATGCACCGGGAATCACAGGCTAAGTCCACTACGTGTTGGATGGTGGGCACAAGTCCAGCGCATTCCATGGGAACGTGGCTCAATATACAAAGGTATCTGCGCGCAATACACAGAGTATGTCACAAAGAAGTATGGACAGACAACAGTCGTGTTTGATGGCTATGATGGTACATCAACAAAGGACACAACACACCAGAGACGTACGAGAGAGAATGCTGGAGCAACGGTGACGGTTGATAAAGATATGCAGGCCACAATAAAGAAGGAACAATTCCTGGCAACCAAAACAAACAAGCAGCGCTTCATCAACATGCTCAGCACCAAACTACGGGCACAGAACTGCCAGACACATTATTCTGCAGGTGACGCTGATCTCCTCATAGTGCACAAGGCAGTGGAGTCTGCCGCCACCACTGATACTGTGCTGATCAGAGATGACAGAGATCTGCTCATCTTGCACATGTGACCTGTTCTTCCAACCCGAGCCAAAGAAGAATGTGAAGAAACCGCGTGTCTGGAACATAAACATGAGCAGCAGCTAGGCCCCGATGTATCACAGCACATTTTCTTCATGCACGCTCTCCTGGGATGTGATACTACTTCCCGCGTGTATGGCATTGGCAAGGGAGCTTTCCTCAACAAATTCAAAACCAGTGCGCACTTTCGTGAACAAGCCACTGTGTTTGATGTAGCTTATTGAAATGTGTGTCATTGGATTCCGGGCCCAAGAAAATGTGTGTTTAGCACTTAAAATCAAAGCCCTAAGTCATTTAGAAGCGGAGATATTGGGAAATATCAGGTTTATGGCGGTCATTTTGGAAAATGGCTGCCATTTCGACTTTTTGGCTAGGTTTAGCTTATCGAAATGTGTTTCATTTGATTCCTTGTCCCTGAAAATGTATGTTTAGCACTTAAAATCTAAGCTCTATGTTATTTAGAAGCAGAGATATAGGGAAATATTCACGCACGCACGCACGCACGCACGCACGCACGCTTTTATGATAGGTTTGCGTGCGCAAATGCTATCAAGTATCACACAACTAGTGTGTATCGTATGCTGGAAAAACAGTGCTCTACTTTAGTGACAATAGTGAGCCTGCCTTACACACACACACACACGCACGCACGCACGCACGCACGCGCGCGCGCGCACACACATACGCATGCACACACGCATGCACGCACGCACACCCGTGGTGAATGCTAATTCATTTGCCGGCCTGACGACGGGACGAAAGAATAGCATTTAAAACAACATTCAGATTTAATTGCATTTACCTAAAAAAAAACATGTATCTATAACCAAACAGCTAAGCAGTCTAAAAAGTCTAGCAGCTAAGCAGTCTAAAAACTACATATAACTATAAGATAATGATATACAAAAACGTGCAAGCGCAGCTGAGTTAGTGTGAGAGGTGAATGACCCTGCAACGCTATACAGTCAATTGTAAACAAACGCCTGCCGTACTGAAATAGGGAGATGTGCCTGCCTCACGGCACTGAGCCACGACTCCTGGTGGCCCCGCCCTTGTTAACAGAGAACGACCACACTCCTCATGCCCCACGCACGCACACGCCCCTCCGCACGCAGCGCCAATCAGTACTAATTGCTAGTAACCAGCGGCTGGCGACCAAAAGTTGGCCCTGGGTAGCCCCGTGTCCCAGGCAGCAGCAGCAGCAGCAGCAGCAGCCCCACAGCAGCAGCTAGAGCAGTGCTCAATGCGATATTTCTAGTACGCTGCGCAAAAAACACATGTACACCGACGTTCGAGAGCAGCCCTGGTGAGGAACGCGGGCAAAAATACGGCAGGGGTAAACGTTCGTTATTTATGTCAAGGTCATAACTGCATCGGCCCGACTATATAGCGATGCCGCTTGTCAGCGCCGTTCACTCCTCAGCATCCTCCCCTTATCACAACAATACTCCTATAACACTATAATATCGCACTGCGATGCCAACATACTGCATAGCCTGCTGCAGTACTGTCGCTGCCATGCTGCCCAGCATATCTGCTTACAGAGAAGTCTGCTGTGATACTGAATTACTGATGCTACCTTGCTACGCAGCATCCCTGAATACAGAACAGCATGCTGCTGTGATACTGATGCTACCTTGCTACGCAGCATCCCTGACTACAGAACAGCATGCTGCTGTGATACTGATGCTACCTTGCTACGCAGCATCCCTGACTACAGAACAGCCTGCTGCTGTGTGATACTGATGCTACCTTGCTACGCAGCATCCCTGACTACAGGACAGCCTGCTGCTGTGTGATACTGATGCTACCTTGCTACGCAGCATCCCTGACTACAGAACAGCCTGCTGTGTGGCAATGATGTTATGAGGAGTGAATAATAACAAAAATAATAATAGAATCTATTATTATTGCCCACTCTTCTGATGTTATCTTGCTACCCAGCATTCCTAGCCACAGAGCCAGCTTGCCCATGGTATTGCAGGCTGACTCGAAATTTCAACGAAACAATAAATTCTTTCGGGACGACCGTTGCTATTCGGTGTACAGAGC
>NW_014577098.1:778620-785606 GCF_000485595.1 Priapulus caudatus | reverse complement strand
TGTACGTGGGACGCACAAGACACACGGAGCGCGCACACATACACACGCACTGCCGCACGCTACCGCGCACGCACGCGACACGCACGCACGCACGCAAATACAGAGACAGAGACAGAGACAGTGAGAGAGACAGAAGACAGAGGACAGGTGTGAGAGAGAGAAGAGAGCGAGAGATTAGGGAGAGAGAAGAGAATGGAGGGAGAGCTGAGAGTAGGAGGGACTGGGCACGGATCGAGAAGGAGAATCAGGAGGACAGGGACAGACAGAGATGGCTGGGACCGACGACGGAGAACGGCCGCGTGAGAGTCCAGGAGAGAGGGAGGAGAGAACGAGAGAGAGACAGGAGAGACGAAGAGAGAATGAGATGTGGTAGCTCGGAGAGACGAGACCTCAGAGACGAGAGAGAGAAGAGAGCTAGACGGAGAGAGAGAGAGAAGAGAGACCAACGAAGAACGCCGAGAGAGACGAGACGGCAGAGAGACCCATTCCATCTCTGTGTGCGAGAGGACGGAAGAGTAGAGGACACGCACCGACAGGCAACGGACATGGCGACCAACGCACACAGACATCACACACACACGTGCTACGCCCAACGAACATCACACGCCCTACAACAAAACACATAGCGTAGCACACCCACAGTACCATATAACACTAACAGTCATATAAAATATCGAAACACCAGATCACGTACAGCAAAGTAACAGACTTCATATACTTTTACAGCCTCCCACACCTCTTTGGCGGGCTATGCCAGAAGAACACAACCACTGGTCTCTCGGCTATACATGGCAGCAGAATCATAACACCATAACTCTATAACACATGTGTATCATAACAAACAGGTCTGCTAGTACACTGGCCCGGTTCGTGGAAACGTGGCGCAGTGCATAAATATAGTTCCCAGAAACAAGGCGATAATGCTGAAGTTGGTAATAAGATTTACTACATATATAGCCATGGCTACTGATACGGGAAATGCTAGAGGAGACCGAATCAAACTTTTTTATCTTTCTGCAAGGACAGGTTTTTTTAAAGATTTTTGAAAAGGGGTAGTCTGTGTAGAACAGAATTTTGAGGCTGGGGTGGGTGGGTTCGGGGCGATACCCGACCGATAACCACGTACACCACTTGGTTCGTGGGTACGAACCAAGAGATTTCTGTTATTTGGTGCTGACGTATGATTGGTTATTTATTATCTTTTATTCATTTTAGGTCTTGTGTTTAAAGAACCGTTTTAAATAATAATAAGATTGATCTAAAAAATAAACATAGAACAGTCTAAGAAGACATAAGAACCTGTATTTGTGAATAATTTCAGGGTGTGCGACCTGAAAGAGAGGCAGACGGTCTGTCCACGATTACACGAAAAAAATCTCGGGAAGGATTGGAAGAAGGTTCATATATGAGACATTTGGCTGCGGCAGACTACATGTGCCGTGGGGGTGATAGAAAGAGCACTGCCAAAACACTGCCAGTCAGTTCCCCAGGTCCGAATCTGCTGCTGCTGCTGCTTGCTTGCTGTGTACATTTTCATGAGACATTCTAGGCCATACGTGCCCTGCACATGTGCCAGCAGAGCTCTACGCTGCGCATTTTACAACGGCTATCCTTATTCTGGCTGCGAGCTGCTGGGGCGGTTGCTGTTGGCACTGGTGGTGGCGGGGCTGTTAATATTAATGCTAGCTACCCCTAATGATCTAGCACTGACTAATCACGACATCTGCAAATTAATAGACCGTGAGGTATACGTCGTATACGACCGAGTATTTATAGAAACCTTCGCACTGCATCATGCCCATCTCGTCTACCAGCCACCCCTACCCCCACAACAATCGCACATAGTCAAGTCCACTTGGATCAATGGTGCCAAATGACGTTACGCACAAGCAGGGTCAGCAAAAGTTCAGTCCGATTCAGTCAAATCGAGGGAGTAATTTTTTAAGCTAGTTTCTTTCTCGGCGAGGAAGAAATGAAGCTGTGAATGTGATAGTCGTGAATTTCATGTATCGTTTATGCACGCACGCACGCACGCACGCACGCACGCACACAGACGAGACATCGTTGATGGTTTTGACTATCACGCCGTATCACAAGGTTTCTCCCACGGACGTGATAAAATTTCACATTTTGATCACAGAAGTATTTGCGAATGAAGGTGGTCGATTGAAGCCGTATGTACGTACCACCGTCTCGCGCACAACGTCCACGTGCATACCAACAACATAATTCTCAAATACCAGTCGGAATCGCCGGCTCAGATTTTTCGATATTTAAACAGCTGCATGTCTACGAGATACTCTCCTCCAGTCCTCCCTACATATTACGTATCTTAAGCACGGCGCACATTGCCGAACATTTTGCTCAAAAACATTATCGTAGCAATGTTCCATGAAATGTTCGGCAATGTGCGGTGAAAAAAGTCGCCGAACATTTGTTCTGAACAATGTTTCTGAAGATCGGAAATGTTTGATATATCTCGAACATTGTTCGTCGAATGTTCGTCAATGTGCGCTGAATGTCGAATAATTCTAGGAACATTTGTAAAGTAGTAACCAATAGCAGCACGATATGTGGTCACATAATATTTGTGCCCAATCATGCGCCGATCACGTGACTCTTTACAACAAAGCTACTAGATGGCGCCACGAGGGTTGTTCGGCAATGTGTGCTTAGCAATTGTTCACCCGCACATTGCCAGACAAAAACATTTGTTCGGACGAACATTTGTTCGGGAAAATGTTCGACAATGTGCGCCAGGCTTTACGTAACTTTAGTTTTTGTACACGCTGAATGTCGTTTTTGCGGCATTCCGATTTTATATTATTTTTAACCCAGTGTTTGAAGTGTAATTTTTGTCCACCTCGCTAATCCTTAGATTCCTTACGATATTAATCTTCCGAGATTCAGACACAAACGGAGTCAAGATTTACTAGAAGAAATGCCCCCAGTTCTTCACACAGCATTTAAATTTTATAGTTCATAAATCCTCCGATTCAGAACATGAAAATCTCCCCCTCCGATATCAGTCATTACACATACAAAATAAAAACTATCTTTGCATTGTTAATAGCCCTTCGCGGATTATCTTTGACGGTCAAATTACTATAAAAGCAATCCCACTTTTTTATAATGAAATTTCAAAACATGCGTCGCATACAGACTACCATATGGTGGAAGAGTGTGGCGTACGTCATGGAATTTCTCTAAAAAAAACGAGAGTAAATGTTAGATAGTTAGTTAGTTACCCTGAAATTTCTAACTTGGTAATTCTAGAATACATACTGTTTTGATTATACGCCTCCTACTGTTATAAAAAAACAGAATAAAAGCGTTTGCTTTTATAAATCTTATCTATAATGTGATGCACCAATTTGCCTCTGTACAATATATATTTTTCAATGTCATTTTTCAAAGCTCGGTTGCTTTTTAAAGCATACCTTTCATATACTACCCAGCAAATTTACTTGTAAATTAATATATATATTAAAATATATATATTTACACAGTAAATTTGCGGGGTAGTAGAGGAACGGGATTATGCTCTATCAAAGAGCAACGAGCTTTGTAAAAAATGATATATAGTCTAGGTGCTCTGAACATAAGACTGTTGGTCCCTGGGGTCCGGTAATCATCCACAATTTGCCCGGACAAACCTAAACCAGTCTGGAGACATTGTCCGGGGGGATCAACCGAAAGAAACATTATTCCCTAACCCTACACGGACTCGAAACGACGCGCTTAATAAGATATTATTTGACGTTCGTATGTATTATTGTATCTATGTCTCCCTAAGCAGCGGCCAAGCAAATCGACACCGAGTGCTTGATCCAATTTTCACCAAGGCACATCTCTCGTTCATGACCCGCGGGGGCGGTGTTCGTAGCTTTGGAAAAAAACCTGCCATCCGCAATCTCACCGAAGGAATCTCGTGATCAAAACCCCGTCTAATTCGTGAACGTTCACACGATTGTCAGCACTACTGTACGTGGCCCACAGAAGAAAAATCGATCACTCATTCCAGCAACGCTGCCGAACCGAGGAAACACGATTGATGAAACCAAACCGAGCGGGCACCGAGCTAAACCAGGCACAGCAAGTTCAAAGGTTACACGCCATTGTTAGCAACAGTGCTTTGAAATGAAGAAGCGCAACCATGCGACATGCTGTGACGAGCCGAATACGGTGCAGCCCGTACGTGGGGATGGACCCGGTTGGGAGCCTCACATGTTCGAGAACGCAGGAATTTTACATATTTCTCACCGAGACAGAACACTGAAAACATTGTTGATCAAAGAGGTTTTCAAATGAAAAGTCCAACCCATTCCGACATGCGCTTGTTCTTATATGATCCGGAAAGATGTTTGTCATGTAGCATACACCATATTGATATATGTTCCAGGGTATGCTTAAGCTTTGGATGTCTGCTGTGATATAAAATGTCATATGCGTAATCAGGTTTTCCTTCTCTTGGCGTTATCCGTATTAGACTGATGTTCTAAAGCATATTCAGATTTCTGAGCATATGTTATGTCGTTTTTTACCCAGAGTTTGCCATTGTGTACCATATTCAGTGTATGAGATAGCTAGACACGATTTTACCAACAGCGCAGGCGCATAGGTATCCAGCAGCGAGTCTATCATATATTTGATCTTGCGCGTATGTAGCGTATCTATCTATAGTGATGTATCTTCCTCATATAGGCGGTCAAACCGCACCAGAAACGATACTGGATGCAATATTTACGTAGGTCCATCTTGTAATACCCCCGGGCTGGTCGTGCAGCTCGAAAAAAACCTGTCAAACCGTCAACTCGCCAAAAATCCTGTGAAAATACCCCTCATTCAGGCCAATCTTGCACACCGAATGTCACAGCAGCCTAAGGACTATGGATTTCTGTGCCCTCACCTCATGAGTACATCAGCTCTGCTCGTATTGCGAACCGAAAGGAAATCGAAACTCAAACAGAGCATAACACGACCAGTTCAGAGGTGACGACTCACTCATCAGGTCACAGTGTCGGTTCGATGCTACGATCGAGAATGCATCTGTACCATTCCAAAGCTATGCATTTTCTACTTCAATACAAAGATAAATTGCTAATTCAAGTGTGTTGCAGGTTGGCCACGCCATAGCCGATTCACTACATCAAGATCCAGATGGAACTAACGGACCCCACTCGTGGCCTCGTCTCGTATTGCTATACTATATCTTATGCAATTTCTTTTATTCGCTGTACCATTCACAATGGAAGCGGTGTGGAGGGTGGGGTGAGCCGTAACACGCGATACGCCACGAAGTTCTACATTATTTGGCACCAGAGAATGAAGCGATCGGAATAAGAAACATGGTTTATCAACGGCTCTTGAACCAAAGTCAACCATTTCAGTACATGCTTGTTTGACGATAAAAAGGAGCTTTTTTCGTCAGTTATGCGTCATATTAGCTGCCTGAGATGGGTCTGTGCCCCCACGACCCCGGAGACTGCGGCGAACGTACCCTGGGGCGACGGGTGGGCTGGAGTAGACCGGAAGCGTACCCCCTGGTATATGAGATTATGCCGGACGGACACCCCTACTCCACTACGGGTATAGGGAGGTCAGACCTCAATGCGACGCCGACGCCTAACGCCCAGATCAACCCTAAACCCTAACCATAATCAATATCAACCAGCGAGTACGTTACGGAACCGTAACACTGGGGGACATAGACCCTGATGTAGGCCAGATGCTACGATTGAATATTATGTCTCCAGGTGTTTAGTTCGGTGGAGTGGGTCTGTTAATAGAAATGTTATAGAGCCGTAACAGGATTTTTCCCGATGCCTCGATTATATATATAGAGCGATTCCTAAATATTGATCCATGGTGTCAATGTGCATGTGATCCGATGTTTACCAGATGTTCCTGATACCTGTACTTGGTGTCCATTCATTAGGGTAGTAGTTGAATAGGAGCAGATTGTAAGCTCAGCGCAGCGTCGGGTACCGCAGCTTGTCTCACTTATATAGCGCGGCTACCAATTAGCGTATAGTGATAACCTTTTTCGCGTTCAATAGTTGTGCCATGCTGACCACTTGGACAATCAATCCCACACCAAACTGGTCTGTAGCTAGCTGGACAATAATGTTCAGTTGCATAGCTTACAAAAATCATACGTCAGAGGGTTTCTGAGGCGTCAAGAATCTTCAATCGTGATTAAATGCGTGAATAATATAAAAATATCCGCGACCAGCTGCGATAGTCCACACTCGGTACTCAGTCAGGGTTTCGGCATTTATAGAGCTTGGACACTCGATTTGGAAACCAGCAAACCAGCAAGTTATCTAAAAAGGGCCTGGGGAGAGGCAGCCCGCACAATAACCCCCCCCATGCCTGTTGTTCACCGCTTCGTACTCCTCCTTGGGAGATACTCCCTCAACCTCGGTCCAGTGCACTGGAACAGAGTAATATCGTGGGAGCAGAGAAACAGACATTGAACAAAAAGTTCGCCTCTTCCGCATGGAGCAGGAGCTGAGCGGCTCAGAGGAGCCGCAGGGGGGTTGGAGAGCGGAGGCGGAGGAGCCAGTCAAAATTATCGAAGGCAGTCCCACTATTTGGCGCACGCGGCCCACTTCGACCAGAGGCAAAAAGGCGGCCACTTTCGGATATTAAATCTTCATTTCGCTACTCAGGCGCATTCATGGTTCCGCGACACCTCCCGGCAGTCCCGAATCCCAGCTATCTGCTAATGGATGGACTGCGAGACACATGTTAGCCGCAGTTAGTCGCTGCAGCGTTGGTGCGACGCGTGCGATGGCAATAGGGACATTCCTTCGCGGCCTGGTCTTTATACGTTTCGACTGGAGCCGGACAGGATCGCTGACAGCAGCGGCGCGGTCGTGCAGCATGGGTTAAAATCTGATATTAAAGATTCACTTCGCTGGCTCAGCCATCGAGCGAGCGATTCCGAAAGTCCACGACTGCTGAATGTATGTGGCAATGGC
>NW_014577098.1:773893-778610 GCF_000485595.1 Priapulus caudatus | reverse complement strand
AAACTTAAGTTAAGCGTTAATGTTAAGACTAATTTTTTTCTGGGCAACGGGCCCCGCGTCTATACAAGGGCGGCCTTGGTGGCCTATGGGGGCGGCCTATAGAGGGGAGAGAACAGAAGATTACGGGCGATTCGGGTGTGGCACTGGCTAGTCGACCCGCCACTCAGCTTGTTACGTTGCCCAACAATATATTCAAATAAAGACGTCGTATTATCATGTTAAATATACAACAACCTCTTTGCACCATCACTGTTTACGATCACTGACCGACGAATAGAGTAACGACGAAATGCCAAGGTTACACATACATCCACACACACGTACACGCACGAACGATCATACGCCCACACAAACACATAGCCGTTAGCTAGCACACCCTCCATATAACAGTCATATAAAATATCGAAAACAACCAGATCCACGTACAGCCAAAGTAACGCTGAGACAAGAGAGGGTCTATGTCCCCCGGGGGGTACTGCCGGAACGTACCCTGGGTACGGTCCGGTATACCGGAACGTACCCTGGTACTATCTAATATGCCGGACCGTACCTCGTCTACTCCACTAACGAGTCTAAGGAGTCGCCTACGCCTACTCCCTAACCCTAACCCGAACCCTAACCCTAACCTTAACCCTAACGCTAATCCTAACCCTAACCATATCAAATAGTGACCAGGGTACATTCCGGTATACCGGACCGTACCCATGGTACGTTCCGGCAGTACCCTGGGGGACATAGACCCTATGAGCCAAAGTAACAGACTTCATATACTTTTACAGCTTCCCACGCCTCTTTGGCGGGCTATGCCAGAAGAACACAGCCACTGTTCTCTCGGCTATACATGGCACCAGAATCATAACACAATAACTCTATAACACAGGTGTATCATAACAACAGGTCTGCTGCTGTTAGTACCCTGGCCCGGTTCGTGGAAACGTTGGGCAGTGCATAAATATAGTTCCCAGAAACAAGGCGATAATGCTGAAGTTGGTAATAAGATTCACTACATATATACTAAGCCATGGCTACTGATACGGGAAATGCTAGAGGAGACCGAATCAAACATTTTTATCTTTCTGCGAGGACAGGTTTTTTTAAAGATTTTTGAAAAGGGGTAGGTTGTGTAGAACAGAATTTTTTTATTCGGGGCGATACCCACTCACGAACCAATAAATTTCTGTTATTTGGTACTGACGTATGATTGGTTATTTATTATTTTTTATTCATTTTAGGCCTTGTGTTTAAAGAACCGTTTTAAATAATAATAAGAATAATCTAAAAAATAAACAGAAGAGTCTAAGAAGACATAAGAACATGTATTTGTGAACAATTTCAGGGTGTGCGACCTGAAAGAGAGGCGACGATTACACGATTACATGAAAAAAATCTCGGGAAGGATTGGAACCGGATTGGAAGAAGGTTCATATATGAGACATTTGGCTGCGGCAGACTACATGTGCCGTGGGGGTGATAGAAAGAGCACTGCCAAAACACTGCCAGTCAGTTCCCCAGGTCCGAATCTGCTGCTGCTGCTGCTTGCTTGCTGTGTACATCTTCATGAGACATTCTAGGCCATACGTGCCCTGCACATGTGCCAGCAGAGCTCTAATAACAAAAATAATAATAGAATCTATTATTATGCACTCCTGATGTTATCTTGCTACCCAGCATCCCTAGCCACAGAGCAGCTTACCATGGTATTGAGGCTGACTCGAAATTTCAACGAACAATAAGTCTTTCGGGAGGATACAGCCTGCAAAGCGGCCCGTTGTATCGGTGTCAGAACATAACTATACGAGAACACAACAGAACGGTGCGACTATAAATATTTAGGATTACCATAAGTCGAAGAACTTTCACACAAAACCTCACGTAAAGAAGTTATGGCATCCTCGACTTACAGTTTCACAACTGGCGTATCTGATCAAGAGTCTCATGCGCGCATCTCTGTCTAGCTATGTGTGTGTAAAGCGCAGCGACCCCCCACCAGTGAAAAAATACACGGGGGCTGGGGCGATTTAGCCACCGAAATGGCAAAAAGAGTCCCCGAAATGGCAAAAAAAGCCCCCGAAATGGCAAAAAGAGCCCCCGTAAATTTGCATAGAGTTCAATGCATTCAATTTTAGAGTGCTATTTTCATGCACGCAAGCTTGAAAAGTAGCCCCCGAAAAATAAATTTTAATTTTTTCCCTGCCCCCCACACACGCTGTGCCCAATCACAAATTTGCACCGCTACAAATACCGGTCACTGCTATGCGGTGCAATCACCATCACACGCTCACCCTACTGAGACACAACATAAGCGTCGCCAAATGTCTTGGATCGTTTGAACCTATTTCCACTAGGTGCTGCTAGTAGACATGTCATTGATTGCGGAACACAAACACAGTAGGTCTCATTGATCTTCAGTGAGCTACAAAAAATACATGTTCCTGCAAGTATTATTATTGTTGCCGTTATACCTTCTCTTACAAAACTACTGTATGATAATTTTGATATTCTTTACAATATATTTAAATCGTCAACAACAATATCCTTACTTTATCCTTGACAATGGGTCAAATTCCTAAGGTTAAATCGGTAAAAATAATAGCTCCTAGTAGTAAAACAGTTTTTTACGCAGAGTACTTGCCATTTAGGTCAGACTACTTTTTTGCATTTACGACTCTTGGCAAGTGCACCATCTTAACGAGACTATTGGCATAGTGCCGAATAAGACGCAGGCCGTTTTCCATCTTTGTTGTGACTCCCTTCATTTTTAGTTTTGTATCTCGGGACCCCCGCATCTTTCCCTTATTGTCTCCCTTTGTCTTGTATCTCGGGACCCCCGCATCTTTTTCCTTATAATAATCAGAACGCTCACTTCGCCACCATAACCCTAGATGCACTGAACATGCTGCAGGGGCAGATCAGTAATGCCCGTCGGTGGCTCAGACTAACTTGAGATTAGACTAAAAGTACTACAGTAGTACTCACAGCAGGTTACTGCAACAACAACGTTGTTCGTGATCGCTGATCCGCCCATAGTCGATAGGGTGAATAAGGACTGCGTACTTACTCCTAGCCTACGCTAGTGCAGACACTGATGGGTCAATGCATGGGCAACACACGGGGCATAAAGTCCAACCTCAGCTCATATAAAGTTTGCACCGTACGAGGTGTTTTTTTTTTACTGCCGGGGTCATTAGGATAATAGCCGTCAATGACATTGTCGCGTTGCGACACCCTGTCACCAGGTCCTCATTGCGGGCTGTGAGCCTGTGACTCACCGGACTACTGACTTAACTTACCTTGCCCATTACTGACTATTTGCCTACACTGCCTACTTTCCCATTTACTTATACCTACTAGGCTACTAGCTTACCTACAGAGTGCTTGACTACGTTTCATACTCAATGGTGATACTGCCCTACCTATGGACTACTTGCTTACTTTCCCAATTTACTTGCCTACTGACTACTTTGCCTACTTATAACCACGCACGCACGCACTAAAAGTCTTATGTTACTTTACTACCAAAGTCTTAATGTTTCTCTACTCTATTTCGCCTATTATTGTCGATAACTTGCTGTAAATGCCGTTCAAATGCTCATCTGCAACACACAAGTACACGCACGCACGCCCTGTGCACAACCAACAAGAATAATAGATTTTTTCTCTTGTTGTTTGTGCACAGATTGTGCATGCACAGATAACTCTGTTATTACCTCCGCCCAACGGAGAAGGAGGAGGTTATGTTTTCGCTCTCGTGTGCGTGTGTTCGTGTGTTAGTGTGTTCGCGCGATCGATATTTGCGCGTCAGCCAGCAAGCCAGCGAGCCATCCAGAGCAGCGAGCCAGCGAGCGTGTACATGTGAGCAGGCAGCAGCAACGAGCGGCTGCTACGAGCGAGCAGCAAGCCAGCAAGCCAGCAAGCGTGTACATGTCAGTACGCTGGCCTATATCGTGGGTTATTCGTGTTTACACTACACTGTCTAGTTCTTGTTATAACCATTGCGAGAGTTTTCCAGTGTTTTCACCACTTTCATGACACCCACCGTTATTGCTTGAGTAACAGCAATTGTCTAGAGTAACAATAAAATGTCTTAGAACCTTCGTATTCACCGAAAACTGCCAGTTTCGAACTAATCGTTTTTGTAAACATTCGTTTTCTGTCATCTTGAACTAACAGGAAGTATGGATTAGCTTGTGGCACCACCGCTTATCTGCCATAGACTAAGTACAGGCATGCACCTGTTTTCAATTCATCACCGACACAAATACAAGTTTACCAATTCTGCCATTAGGCATTATCGGCATACGATAAAATTTATTGCTGTTACGATGTGGTCAAATCCATTTTTCTATGCTATAACTGCATAAAATCTTAGTATTATTCATGTTGGTGTAATCAGTGATATTTCCGCTGTCAGGTAATTCAGCTTTATATAGTTTTTCTGAGCAAAAATCTCGCAATAACCGTTTTAAGACTTTGATAGTAAATACATTTCGTGTTAGGACCTTCTTTTTTTATTGAGACGATCCAAGTGCCTGTGGCCCAGGGTATACTGCCAAGTTGCGAGGGGGTTCACACTAAGCGGGCATTCCAGACGTGTACGACGTGACACGTTTCTCTCTCTCTGTCTCTCTCTCTGTCTCTGTCTCTGTCTCTGTCTCTGTGTCTCTCTCTGTCTCTCTCTGTCTCTCTCTGTCTCTCTCTGTCTCTCTCTGTCTCTCTC
>NW_014577098.1:766232-769986 GCF_000485595.1 Priapulus caudatus | reverse complement strand
ATCCACAAGTGCACTTCTCGGTCTATATTCAGGAACAGGACGCTTTATCTGGTCTCGTACAATAAATGGAACTATTTTAACTGCCTATTGAGTTGGATAAGATACGTAATACTGAACGTACAAGGGGCATTTCTGGGAAGATAGCGACGCCCACATTTACAGACTAGTAAAACAGTAAGACTTCGACATGTGTGTACAAATCGATCACGATTGATTTACACAGGGACATGCGCAACTTATATTCGATGTGCACAATAACGTCCAGAAATGTCCAGCCATTAGTGATTCTCAATAATTACAATAAGTGATGATAGAAAAAATTGTAAACTATAAAATAAAACGTAGATTATGCTAGAGCCTATTGTACGCACAGCTTAACATTAGGGAAAAGGGACACTCAACGTCACTCTACATCCGAATACAACATAAACATTCGTGCATACATCCTCCAGCCTTGCCTATTAACAATTGCTTCCCAGCTTATTATCTTGTTAGACACGCTGGCAGTGGCATGTGATGCACGCAAGCACAGCGCGTAACAATGCCGATTGAGGAAACTGAATACGACAACAAGACAATCGCAACATATCAACAAATAGCCACTGCCTACGTAAGAAGCCCTCAGTGTACTCTGACGCATATACTAACAACAATCAATATAGCAATATAGCTCTAATAGCAAAAGCAGTTCAGTCCTTTGTAACAGTCAACAAATCTGTGTTTACCCCTCCTCTTGAGGGTCAAAAGGTTATCAGACACTTACTCTTCGCACGTCAGCGGAAAGCACATTTCGTGGTCCTTTCAATAAAGTGATAAAAATGGTAGGTCAGCGCTGAAACAAAAATGTTTTGCACTTGTCCTCAGAAAATGTCTGATATCTGACCTTTCCCCCACTGCCCTTTGACCTGTGACCTCCAATTTCGCGCTGGTGATTGGTTCCCTCCCCATCACACTATACATCGAATATTAAGAGCGTAGGTCAAGACGTTGAGATTTGTGCCGCAATTCCGTATTTCCTCCTATACCTTAAGTTAAAGGGGAAATATTCCCCCTCCATTGACACACCTTGACCTCACAAAATTCGACTCTCCCCGTTTTTTTTCTAAGTCCGATGCGAAATCAAGAAGGTAGCGTCGAGCGGATTAAGATTGTGCTCCAAATGTCTGACGGACGCCGGAACGACGGACAATCATTAGGCGATTGCTAGCAAGCTGATCATCGGATTCGACACTGAGGCTAACCAGTGCATCGCAGCAAGATGTAGCCAACTCATGTCTGCCAACACAACGCACGCACGCCGGCAAGCACGCGCGCGCACCTTCAGCCTACAATCGCTACATGCCGACGTCCGTACGCACACACCCCGCCGCAGACATGAGTGAACGGGCTGCACTCCACAGCAAAGGTCCGACAAGAGTTTTACTTAGTATGAAGTCGGCACGCGACTGTTTGACAGCCATAGAAACATCAACTTAATGATGCGAGACTGGGACAGTTTTGTTATAGCAACATAAGCGGTCGCGTTGAACCTGATACTAGCGCGTGAGAGATCACAGAAGAACAGACATGCGCACGAAAACAGGCCAAACGTGAAGAGTGATTTCGTAAAGGTACAGAGTTTACAGAACGTCGTAGTTTCCGATCCTTTATAGATGAAACCCGCATCATGCAGAGTACGAAAAATACTAAGCGAATAATGCAGGAACATGGGTGGGTATCACACATGGTAATGTTATAACATGCCCCACTGCCTTTAAGCCTGTGACCTCACAATTTCGCACTGTGATGGGTTTTTCCTCCCATCCAAGTAATACATCGAATATTACAGCGTAGGTCGAAGCGTTGAGATTTGGGACAAACTTCGTATTTCCTCTATACCCTTAAAGTAGCCTCTATAATATTTAATGCATACACTGTACTTACTGTATATACAATCGCTTACCCGCAAACGTATTGTTACCAGATACCTAATTTAGAATTGTTATAATTAACTAGCACATCAACGCTTACGAAAATTTGAAGCGCCAAAGACACCCGCTGGACCACGAGTACGGAATGGGCGACCCAGCCCAAAAAATTGCGTATTTGACAATTATATTTTGCCTGATACAGACGCCAAGGCTAATAACAAAAGTGCTACAATTTTTTAATACACTATAATCTATTTAACGCCGAAGATATTTTAATTTTAGGCAAATTTCCATATTATAACTGAAACTATATGTCGTTTATAAGATATTACAATCCTTTTGCTTTTAAATGAATAAATAAGAAACACCCTCGGTCTGTAGCCCTTGGCTGGAAAGTGGTTTTGCGCAACTTATCAGATCGTGCGCATTGAGTGGCGCCACCATCGTTGTAATCAAATTGTAGTCGTTAGTTTTAAAACATTAAAAAAAAATATTTCTAATGGTGATTGAACCATGAAACTTTTTATGTAGCATAATTATAACCTAAATTAGCTGAAAATAACCCTAGAACTTAGAGTAAACTCTCCCTTTAAGCTAAGGGGGAAATATTCCCGCTCCATTGACACATCTTGACCTTTGACCATTGACCCCCAAATTCGACATCCCGAGTCCTTTTCGCGATCCCCCCCGAAGTCCCGAATATCAAGACCGTACGTCGAGCGGTTAAGATTTGTGCCGTAACTGTTGACACACGGACGGACGGCCATACATGAGATTCTACAAGCTGCATCCAACTTCGTCAGCTGAGCTAATAACAAATAATGCAGCCACATTCTTTTGTATAGCGACAATTCGCTTGAAATCGGCAACAACAAGACAAAAGTGTATCTCATTAAGTGACATAGTGGTTCTAGACTGGAACAGTATCTCACAATTGCTTAATTCAAGTTACCATGTCAATGTACAGAAACAGGGTCTTGCAAGAAACAAGTGGCATCATCAAGTAACCGTGTCATCACGTTGTAAACAAACAGGTGAAAAACATGTATGAAATCCTTGCTTTTTAAAAACCCACACATTCACGTCATCAATATTCGACAGTAACTCTACATAAACTTCATAAAGTCTCCATACTTTACCTGATGGTGATGATTATGATATCCCTGATTAATTGCAGCTTCTTGGAAGAACAGACTTAGTGCCCTCTGTAACATAATAAACACAATGCAATCATATATGAGACAAGTTATTGCTTCCATGTTATAGACTACTTTTGTGTCATATTAGGTCTTGCACACACAATTAATCCATAGTTGGTGACCCTTTATCTTTCTCTTACCTCAACACAACTTATATCACAAGAATATTTTTTTAATAACCTCATTCAACCTATTGATTCTTGAGTATATATCTTCTCCACATTAAAAACAGTAGCAAGTACAAACTGAACTTGTAACTTCTCCAAAGCATGTAGTATGGTAATAGTTTAAGCTTTATTTACACATTATAGTTGATTATTTGATAGGTAACGTCAGTGAAAATCATCAATCATCTCGCCTATGACAGACAAAACTTGTGATGATTTACGCCTGATATATATATATATATCAAGAGTGGATAATAGAGAAGAGTATGACTCGGTTTTAACAGCGTTTTGCATAGTTTTAAACTGGTAAATAATCTATGAATATGTGAATGAATATATTCAAACTTTACCTTGTTTTCGTCTATGATTTTCCCTTAATCATATGACACCACCAATTTACCTGAAAATCGTATGTGTTCTTCAAAAAAGTTATTTGAATACGACACGGTTTCGTACAGTTTTCACGCATGAATGCATC
>NW_014577098.1:760208-766207 GCF_000485595.1 Priapulus caudatus | reverse complement strand
AAATTCAATTGCTTACCATACCGTAGTGGCGACTAGTTTTTAAAAGATCTTTCATTATTCTATTAGAACACATGATTATGTACATTTTTGGTCAAATATAGTATATAACCTAATTATTGACCTTTGACCTTGATTTCTGACCTAATTAGGCAAAATAGAGATATCCAAACAAAAGATTCGTATTCAGCATGAAAAACCACTCTAGAAAAAGTTATTTGGCCCTTTTTCCTCAAAAATGCCTACTGGACTTTCTTTTCCTGAAATATGAACCAGTCTATGTGAAAGACCTTGCGAAGACCTTTCGTGACGTCTTGAACGGTGCTTGAACACGCCCGATTACTTTACAAACGCTTACAAGCACGTAGACTGGTACCCGTTCGCCACCTTCACTCCGGCATATATCCTTCGCTACACTGACGTTAGTGTAGCGTGTGGAACTGTCGACCGGGTACCAGTCTAACAAGCACGGTACCAACAAGATTCAAGATTCAAGAAATTTATTTGTGCATAAGACGCATAAGTACAAGTTATATACAATCACACATTGATTATAAATCCGTGAACAAAAAAACAAATACAATCATTACTAAATGGAGCACGGGGACGGCGAAAAACCCGCAGATCATCAAAGTCAGCCGCCCCTAACTGACCAACAAGTTCCACATTTAGTCACAGATGTCGCTGCGATGGTGTAATGGCAGAGCACACTGATACCACATATCACACTTTCATGTACTACTCTATCATGTAAGTAGTTATTTTGCAGGTATTTCCTACTCTTAGCCAACTCTTTTTGATTGAAACGGATATTCGGAATTTCACTGTTGGTCAACTTATATTATTTGAACGAACTTATCTGCGGGTTGACCGTTGAGCTATGTCCGTCGTAATGCTGGTTCAGTGGTTGGTCAGGTGTCACATGTGACATGATACACATACTCATATTGACATACTCATGAATGCTGTAGTGTGTGGGTGGCCTAGTACTATAGTAGCTCGACCAGGCTGTGCGACCGATTGTTCTATACAACTTCTAACTCTAGCAAGACCGTTTCTTGGAGCTAGGGGGCCTAGTAAAGCTGAGAGGGTTTATGTCCCCCAGGGTACTGCCGGACCTAGCTCCAAGAAACGGTATTGCTAGGGTTAGAATACGGTGTATTGACGTTAGTCACACAGCCTGGTCGGGTTATGCCGGACCTAGCTCTAGTACTATAGGTGGGGGCGGACATCCGGGAACTTTTGACTATTTGACCGGATGTAGATTCGAGCCGATGAAAACAAACCGTAGTAACGCACCGCTCAATGCACGCAGCGCATAGTGCCAAGGAATTATGTGGTGTTTGGATGCCGCAATCACAGTCTTTCAAGTGACAAAAAACGATCATTCTTTGAGCTGCCTCAATGCAGAAAACGATCGTTCGCTGGAGGCATTAGTTGCGGGCATTTAACCATTATCAACTCTAACAGGACAGCAACTCCGGAATCGTACTGGCGGTTTGCAGTTTCGAGTCCTGCAATGTAACTAACCACCATGCGTACATCGACTGGCCTTAATTCATCCCGAAAGTGAATGGCTAATGTCTGAAGCTGAATTTCTAGCTGATCTTTGTCTAAATCCGTTCCGTAGAATGTACAGATTTCGTTGATAAGTGTGTCGCATTCAACCCCATTGCATGAAAGCACGATCACGTCTTCGAGTCAATGATATATTTTGAATCCTTCTTGGTCAAAACGCCGTTTGATAGAGCTGACAAGCATATCAATGGAATTAAAATACTCCTGTCGATCATGTAGTTCTTTTGGGGATGCATAGTATTCAGGTGGAGCATTACGAACTTGAAATCGCAGTGGTGCCTTTTTTGCCCGGGGAAGTACTGGGTGAGCTATGACATCTTCACCCAGATCAGTCTTGGCTAACAACACCTTTTCATAGAAAAGATCAAAGTCTCTGTCACAACGGATACATGGCTTTCTAATGTAGCCACGGTTTTCATTGCTATCTGCAACTTTGAACTTGTAATGTCTAGGATGATCTCGATCAAACGCTTGGACGGACATAAACAATGGCGCTCACAATGGCCGACCAGCAGACGACCGTTTCTGGTACAGTATCAGCAATTAAAGAGATCAACACAATCATGTCTTCTTATAAACATTCTTCAGTTTATTACCGGTACTATAGTCATGTAGTAGTATATATATGCGTTTATACATAAACTATATGTGATTTCAGATCATTATATGCTCGGGATTGCAATAATTGTAGATCCGGCCTGTGCATAACGAAAATGTGTGCTTGAAAAAATCATGATCCGAAAAATTATTGGTGGGGCCATGGCCGAACTGGCCGAACCGGCTCCGCCAGCCCTGATACAGGGTGCAAAATAAACGCGAGTCCAGAGTTAAATACTCCCCGATTTTGTGTTGGACTCCCTTATTTGACATATGCAGGAGTCCGTGAGACTACCTAAAAATTCTGCTATACTAACTAGTTCGTTCCAGAGCACCGCCTCACAGAATTGCCGTATTTTTTCAGCAAATGTCCAAAGACAATTTGGCAGACGTGCAACTGCATGAACAATAGCACTTGCGTTATTGTTAATATCCTTAGTTTTGAACTTCACACTGCGAACTCCTTCATTTTGATGCGGACTCCCTCTTTTTGAGGGCAAGATAGTCCATTCGACTCCCTTGTTCAAAAGTTCTACCACTGTAGTAGTTTGAACAGGCCCTTAATTTTGTACAATTTATTATAGTATTAGCTTTGTGTTTATTTTAAGCATACAAGCATACATACTTCAGTATTTCATAGTACAGGCCCCTCCCTACGTTTCGCAAACCGGGCGCGCCCGCCCCGTTTGGGAAAACTCCCCCCTGTTTCAATCGTTGCGCCCCGATTAAATTCCACCACAATAAAAGTTTGACACAATGACAGTGCGGGAACCGATCGTCAAGAATTTCCATTCGATCAGGCCACCGGACGCGTGTATCTTTACCCTAACACTAATGCCTAATGCGTAAACGTCCTACAATGTCCTACACTACGCATGCACTGCAGACCACACACAAGTACAAACAGTCAACCTGCCCCAAACCCTAACCCTTAATTAGTCGTAAGTTAACCCTTAATTAGTGGTTAGTGGTTAACACATTAATTAGTGGTACGGTAAAAAAACACGCCCCCCCCCGGACCCCCCTAGGTTCCCCTTCCCCCCTCCCCCTGTTTCAATTTCATCCTGGGGAGAACCCTGTAGTATGTGTTATATCATGTAAAAACTAATCAGGAAATTGGTCAATATTGTTGATATACTTAAAGTGATTATTGTGAGTAAAAACTAAATATAGCTGAATATAGTCTCACCTGACAGTGGAAATATCACTGATTATACCAACATTCAAAACACCAAGATTTTATACAGTTACAGCATAGAAAAATTGATTTGACCACATCATACCAGCAATAAATTTTATCGTGTCACGACTCTCAAAAATCACAAATGGCATCTCAAACAAGTGAACATAATTAAAACAAAAGGGCGTGCAATTCTGTTTGGTAAATATTATTGAGTTTTTATGTCAATAATTCAGAGCACTTTCTGTCATTGTCATTCCCGTGTTACTATCTGACTGGCAATCCACAAGCTTCTCTAATAACAGACTTTGCGTGGCATTAGTACTACACTGCTGTTTACGCTAGTATGAATGTCTGTGTTTACACTCTGACCTGATTTCTAGGGTGCGTGGTATGCATTGCTGCACCGTGATAGATTTCTCGCGCTACCGCAATAAAATTCGAGAGATGGCAACGGTAAACAGAAACAGAATGCAAAATTGTAATCGTGCATGATTTCATTGGATTTGAAGGTTCTAAGACATTTTATCGTTACTCTAGTCAATTGCTGTTACTCAAGCAAATTGCAAAATAGCGCTAATTTGCCGGCGGCCGCCTTAAAGTATATCAACAATATTTACCCATTTGTGCGTGCGTGCGTGCACGTGTATTATATGAACACACACACATGCACGCACACACACACACACACATATATGTATATATATATTAATTATTATTAAAATCTATATATTAGGGATGTTTGAATAAACTTTCACAAATACATCTATGCAAATCTGTGTTAAAAATATCAGGATCATTAAATACTAATAGCAGGGGTAGAAATTAACTTTTGAACTACCCTCAAAAAAAGGTAGTCCGCAGCAAAATGAGGGAGTCCGCAGTCTGAGGTTCAAAATTAAAGATATTAATAATAACGCATGTGCTTATTTTTAAGATTCATGCAGTTGCATGTCTGCCAAATTTTCTTCGGCCATTAGCTGAAAAAATACAGTAATTCCACGAGGCCGTGCTCCGGAATGAACTAGTTAGTATGGCAGAATTTTCAGGGAGTCACACGGACTCCTGCATATGTCAAATCAGGGAGTCCGACAGTGAATCAGGGAGTATTTGACTCCGGACTCCCGTTAATTTCGCACCCTGCCCCTGTTCCCCCCTGTTTCACCCCTGTTTAGTATTATTAATATTAGTTTTTATTACCATTATTTCCTCACGAAGGACTAAATGCATGACATAGCAGATATGCAACACAAATCACATTAAAAAACCAAACTAAAAAATTTCTTCTCCTAGTTATCAGTTAGACCTACTACTAGTCCTAGTAGTAGTACTAGAAGTAGTACAGGCTGACTACTGTACTACTACTAGTAGTACTAGTAGTAGTACTAGTAGTAGTAGTACTAGTAGTACTAGTACTAGTACTGCGCTTGTCTATGCATGGAACATGAAATTATATGTTCAACTTGGTTCTTTTAGTTTTACGGCAGATATAACAAACACTGTGTGAGCAACTGCACATTAAAAGAAACTAATACAAATATAGCTTATTTTGAACAGCTAAGTAGAATTATAAGACAACTGTCGCTTTGCGTTTCAGCCACATCACGCTCTATGAAGTTTTGTTGTGGTTTTGTCCTCCATGTTGAACTGAATATGAACTCTTCGACATGCCAGAGTGATAGCGAATTTTACCTCAAATTGCCATTGTGTTGATTGTAATAACTGCTTCGCTTGTTCCCTGGCACATCCAGCAGCCATCACAAATTGGTTTATCATCACTTGTTCTCGTAAATTCTCCATAATTCACTGAGATTTAAGACAAAACTACGCCGAAACTAACAACACCGTACTGCTCGACTGTTGTTGTTGTAATGTCGGCGTGTCCTCGATAAAAATAAACCTTCAGAGTGACGTCATTTGGCTGCCCATTGGCTACGAAATATCAGGTCGTAGCTGATTGGTTAGTCAACCAGACTGGGTGGTGCTTCGTAGTTCATTTGGCCTGACGCCAACAGGTCAATGTTGTTGTCGTTTGAACCTTACATGTCTTACATGTTATTGCCGTCTTTCGATGAATGTTTACATCGAAGACCTAAGTCGTAAGACAAAGCTGTTAATTGCGTATATACTCTGTTGTGCACAAATATGCGTCATAGGTTTCAAATAAATAAGTAAACTCTGAAATAAACAAACCGCATTTTCGTGTTACATTCCAGCCCCCCCCCCCACACACACACACACACAATCTCAATGCATATATGTACGGGTCTGCTCTAGAAATTATGTCATATATACTAATTTTAGCGTAGGTTACGGTTTAGGTGCTTTTTAGACGGGCCCAGTTACACTATGCATATAAATAGCAACATAGTAATGTTCCAGTTTAAATCGACTTCTATTTCCGAGTCACGAAATGTTATACTACCACTAGTATTAGTTCCCTTTCTTGTTTTTCACAAGGCACTTCAATGCAGGTGCGGGGATTATCTAAAGAAACAGGAAATTATGTCTACTTCCAGTTCTTTAGATATTAATAATTAATTCGAATTGACAATATCTTTCGTACATATTCTACTGCTGGTTTGAGTAACCCAGTGTAGTCCCCTCCCCAGTCTTCACTTTGTTCGCTGTCTTTATATATGTTATA
>NW_014577098.1:754212-757282 GCF_000485595.1 Priapulus caudatus | reverse complement strand
TATATATACTAATTTTAGCGTAGGTTACGGTTTAGGTGCTTTTTAGACGGGCCCAGTTACACTATGCATATAAATAGCAACATAGTAATGTTCCAGTTTCAATCGACTTCTATTTCCGAGTCACGAAATGTTATACTAGTATTAGTTCCCTTTCTTGTTTTTCACAAGGCACTTCAATGCAGGTGCGGGGATTATCTAAAGAAACAGGAAATTATGTCTACCTCCAGTTCTTTAGATATTAATAATTCGAATTGACAATATCTTTCGTACATATTCTACTGCTGGTTTGAGTAACCCAGTGTAGTCCCCTCCCCAGTCTTCACTTTGTTCGCTGTCTTTATATATTATGTTATATATGTTATTGTTATATATGTTATAAAACTCACATTTATATAAATGTTCCAAGTTCTCTTTCATATTGTTATTACATAAATTGCACCGGTCATCACCGAGGTTATTTCTAAAATAGCTTTTGAGTTCTATCATATGCATGTTTTATATTTAAAAGTAAAACACGCGTCGGTAAATTACATTTCTTTCACATATATTCCTTTAGCCCATAAGTTTCTATGTTTATCATCTTCATTTTCGTTTTTCCTTTGGCTTTTATTTTATCTCTTGTTATTACGCTTTTTAAAATAGCTTGTTTTACTTGGTTTTTCTAGGCTTTCTTTGGTTTTATTTTTATGGCTGAGAGTGATATTTCTAAATCGTAGTTGTCTAAAATTTTCGAGGTTTCGTTTGCCCAATTTTTTCTCCCTCTTTAGTCTGTTGTATGTATACTCATTTCATTAATCTATTATTTTCCAAATTAACTATGAATTGCAGAAGCATGAGTTTTTTTGTAATTTATCTTGGGTAATATCGGTAGTATACCTAGCTCTATTCGAAGAGCTTCTAGCGGTGTTTTACTGTGTGCTTTTAGAATTTTGCGTAAGCACTCAAGTCTTCTAACATTTTTCCTTCTTTCTTGGTCAGGTTGGTCGAAGTTTCACTGTTATTTAAGAAGGCGGGTAGCACCGTGCACTCGTATAGTTTTACTCTCGCTTCTATCGTATATTTTCCACAGTTTTGCTCATCAGTCAATGATATAATTTCTCTCATTATGTATCGCCATTTTTCCGTTCGGGCTTTAATCATATATGTATAACCTCCTTCCTCGTTTATTAAATCTCCTAAGTATGTGTATTTAGAGCATTTTTTAATTACTTGGTTACCTACAGTAGTACGTCTTTCTCCATCCTATCTTTGTTTCCAAATTTAACTACCATTAACAATTATATTGGTTTTATTCACATTAAATTCTAACCTTTTTGATTCGGCTAAACTTGAACACGCTTGTGCGATTTTAGCTATCGTTTTGTGGTCCCCAATTCCAAGAATGTCGTCCATATATAAAAGTGGTCCAATTTCTATATTATTGTCATACATATAATATATACTGATTTAAAGTCATACAACATAATATGGGTCCTAAAATAGTTCCCTGGCGAACTATCTCTGTTGTTTCGAATATCTCTGTTTCACCTACTAACTCAACCTACTAATTTAACGGTGATTAATGCCCTTTCATTCATTTTAAAGATTATGCCCCAACAGGGGCCCTTCAGCCATATGTACCAAAGCTCCACCATCGAATCTTTAAGCCAAAGGCTATCGAAACATTTTTTATGTCTCCAAACAGTAGACCAATGTTTTTCTTTTGTTCCCTGTGTTTTTCAATGATCCCTCTCAGTACGAATAAATGGTCTGTTGTGCAGTACCTCTTTTTACCCCCACATTGGTTTTTGCAAGCATCTAAGGTTTTATTTTTACGTTTCCATATCTATTTTTTCAATGCAGATACCGATCCCAGATACCACTATGCGGGTGTGGATCCATTGTCCCGCGTCTCAAATATAAACCACTTCATCTATAATATATATATAACACGTATATCTTTCTGCTGTCTGTCTTTCTGCATGTCTGTCTGTCTGTCCGTCCGTCCAACTGGACGACCGTCTGGTCGTCTGTCATTTAAAATGTGTACTATCTATAGCTGCTACGGCATGTATATAGATATTTATTTCTATCCAACACATTGGTATACAATCAAAATCAGTTCTAATTACTTACTATACTACAACAAGATTACATCCGGAGTGAATCAAAGTATTTCTCTTGTCATTTACTCGATCCTGATTATATATTTATTTGGACTTGGTAGAATATTATAACAACGGAGTCCATTGATAAATTTCTATGCAACTGGGCGTACCAATTGTAATTTCCTTCTTCCTTCTTTATCTTCAAATTTCTTGCCTACTATATTGGTCTCTAGAGCTGTAATTCCGCACGTTTTGCGTGAATGATTGACTCACTATATGAAAAGAACTATTTAACGTATATAAATGATAGGCCGTGTATCCATGAGTTCAATGCATGATGACTAGCTGAGCAAAAACCCCGATAGCGAGTAAAACTAACGCGCGTTAGATATAGCTATTAGTTATGTAGTTAGAAAATAGCTATTTTGTTTATGGTTGGGATCTTGCCGCACTGCGGTGTGCGGCTAAAATAAATGGTTACGATATACAGAGCGTATTGTCAAAATTGATTTGATGTAATAGGCCCTATATTATATTTTTAGTGGTAATAATTTGGATACAGGTTTATATATATTTAATACAAATTTCGTTTGTTTACGAAAGAAAGCATATCTCCCACTAGCGATAAAACCAGTCACACGAGTAAGTGCATGCATAAAGAATAACGCATGCGTGCGTGAGTGAGTGTGTGGGGTGTACACTGCGGACTCCCTCATTTTGTTGCGGACTCCTTCTTTTTGAGGGCAGGGAGTCCATTGGACTCCCTTGACTCCCTTGTTCAAAAGTTAATTTTTACCACTGTAGTAGTTTGAACAAGCCTTTAATTTTGTACAATTTATTCCATTATTAATAAAAGTATTAGCTTTGTGTTTATTAAGCAAACTTCAGTATTTCATAGTCTATATATCAAGTAAAAACTAGTCAGGAAATTGGTCAATATTGTTGATATTGGCCGCCGCCGGCAAAATAGCGCTAATTTGCCG
>NW_014577098.1:741663-753800 GCF_000485595.1 Priapulus caudatus | reverse complement strand
ATTAACAATAAATAAAAGATTACATAATTTAACATCACTGCTTATGCAAAACAACAAAAACAAGGTAAAATGAATTTGTCTTCAATACGTTTGAGAGACTGTACAGGGGTAGAATTTAACTTTTGAAACCACTCGCATTTTTTTGCGAGTGGGTCAAATCTCAACTCGCAAAATCCGAAACACTCGCATTTTTAATATAATTATTTTTGTAGTGTATAATATGCTAACACTTTAATTAAAAATGTTATCTTCTTAGTTACTTTATAAATGTTATATAATTTTGAGACGACTTTATTAAACCAGGCTGCAAAGCGTGAAGATAGAATACTCTCGGTAGCGGCCGATCACACGAGGTTTATAATCCTTACTCAGTTTGTAGACAGTACGTGTTTATAATTTTGCAGAAATTAGTTGGTCTAGTTCCGTTATGACTTATGTTGAGAATAGTGTTGTCAATCGGTTGTAATTTCGTAATCGATCATCGGTTGGACCCAAGTAACCGATGATCGGTTACAATCGGTTACTCGGGGTGTTGAATGCCTGCGTGTGCATAACGTCGTGTGTTTAGCCAGCGTATAAAATCCCTAGTGTGTCCTAGGCTTTAGCCCCTCAATAGGAAGTAACTGCGGCGAATGTCGGGTGATTCCCGAACTAAAATAGCGATGATATCTCTGATTCTCATCAGTTTTCCAAGTTTTCTTGTTCAAATTTTACATTTATTTCAATTTTTTATTTTTTTTCTTCGATGAAATCGATTATGGATTTTGATAACCAAGTGCTTGGTTCAAGCCACTGTTCAACCGATGATCGAGTATAATCGATGATCGTGACATCACTAGTTGACAACTTGTTACTTTTAAAATGCCTGGATATGGGATGTTGGATTTTGATAGCCATGACAACAGATTATATGTCACTCGCAATAAAATGCAAGTGCTTATATTTTCTACTCGCAATTTCGAAAATCCACTCGCATTTTGCGAGTGTGCGAGCGTTAATTTCGAACCCTGATGACTGGGTGGCTGTATCACTAAATCAGTATATTATTGTATCAGGACTATGTTATCGTATTACTATTAGTTGTACATGTATATATACAAAAATTATAATACAGTAATTACGCCAATCTCTGGAAATTTCGTATCCATGACATGACATCCATACATGGACCGTGTAAATGTATATAAACAGAACCCCTGCTGAACATGTTCATGGTCATAGCTACTACTATTAATAGTACTAGTACTAGCCACTAGTTACCTTCTCACTTCTCACTACGTGACGAACGTGTACACTCCTACGACGTGTAACAATTGTAGAGCCTGGTTGGGCAAGTTCATTGCTAATTTCAAGAGAGCTGCTACAAAATGTCTTATTCTTCGTGCACCGCATACATGTGAGCTTTGCGTTGATCTTTGCCATATCGTGATTCTATGATACATTTTAAAATCATGTTGCTTATCTACTTTCAGGTTGGTTCTGTACACAAATAATGCTTAGATGTAAATAAGCTGACCTGTGCCTGCGGAGCGATGTAACCTAGCTGCTTTAGTTATGCGCGACAGTAGTCAATATTCTGCTGCCGCACTGCTTAGCCCTACATCGCAAGTGACTGTCATAACCAGTGAGGGGTACATGTTGGAGCCAATGTATGCATCAATCGCAATGTCCGAGTCGGCACATCCACCACTGACCCAGACGCTGCAGGACGAAAATGCTCAGAATCGTTTCAACAACATCGCCATCTGTTGTCACGTTTCCGTGTCGATCCCGCTGATCGTGGTTGGCTTCTTCATCCTTGTCTACGCCGTACTCGGCCGGATTTCGGTGGAGTCGCCTGAGGGAAGTCTATACTTTATTGGGCCCATACTGATACTGGCAGGTGCCGTGTTTTGCTGCCGGGTATCCATGCTGAGGAAACGCTTCTTAGAGCAAGCCGAGGTACGTGGCGAGAGCAACCGCAGGGCGGAAGGGAAAAAGTACAGTTATTAGACTGTGCATGTAATATTGTTGTATGTCGAGCTTCTTGTTTCAATTTTTACTGGGTGGATATTAATTTCGAGGTTATGTGTTCAATAGAAACGTTGTTGTCAACAGAGTTGTTTGGGAAAAAGTAGGCTTGGTCAGAATTATCGATGTGTACATTTAGGATTTTTATCATGTATATATTTGTTTATACAGCAAACTAGATTGCCGGGCACAAACAACAATGAAGAAGAATTACCAGCACAGTAAGTAACTCCAATGACTTACATCATAACGATAAGCATTAGCTTTACATCTGTGATAGAACTGACACAGATTATATCAAACATTTGTGTCCAGTGGAGTTCCAATACAACTTTATTCGAATGTTGATCATTTCAACGTGTTTTTAGCTCATCTGACGAAGTCAGATGCAGCTTGTAGAATCGCATGAGCGTGCGTCCGTGTGTCCGTGCATCCGTGCGTCCGTCCTTCAACAGTTGGGCACAAATCTTAACCGCTCGACGTACGGTCACGATATTCGGGACGTTGGAGGGGGGGTCGTGAAAAGGACTCGGGATGACCAATTTGGGGGTCAATGGTCAAAGGTCAAGATGTGTCAACGGAGGGGGAATATTTCCCCCTTAACTTAAGGTATAGGAGGAAATACAGAATTGCGGCACAAATCTGAACGGCTCGACCTATGCTCTTAATATTCGGTGTATAGTGTGATGGGCAGGAAACCCATCACCAGTGCGAAATTGGAGGTCACAGGTCAAAGGGCAGTGGGGGAAAGGTCAGATATCAGACATTTTCTGAGGACATGGCTTGATGGACAGAGTGAAAAACTTTTTTGTTTCAGCGCTGACCTACCATTTTTATCACTTTATTGAAAGGACCATGAAATGTGCTTTCCACTGACGTGCGAAGATTAAGTGTCTCATAACCTTTTGACCCTCAAGAGGAGGGTTAAACATGGATTTGTTGACTGTTAACAAAGGACTGAACTGTGTTTGATAGTACTTGTGTGATCGTGGAAGACTTGAATTTCTCAGTGAAATTCTGCATGCAAAACTTACTTGAACAACGTTTACACGCCTTAAATCATATATGAACTTCATTCTCTATATGAGATTCTGTACGTTGGGAATACAATGTCAATAGCACTTACGCAAACGTCTGTTTTTGATTAAGGCCAACAATGAATTAGTATCACAGCATTGGCTAAACGAAGGTAGCAACTAGTTTGGATTATCTATTCCCTGCACCTAGTCAGTATGCACGCCATTTATCGGAACAGAGTGAGAAGAATGTCATGGCAGGATAGGTCAAATGTATATTGCGCTCAAAAGTGCAGAAAGAATTACTTTCTTAACTTCAGTTTAACCAATCTTGAGATAAGTAATTGCAGAAATGAATCGTCAAACCTACCAATGAAAATTTGCCAGTTTTGTACTGTCCTTAGCATGGCACTTTCTGTCGACGTTACAGTAGTGTGCAATGTTGGGATATGGTGGTGCATGCTGGCTTGTGGACGCTGCAGAGCCCAATGGTTGACTGTCAGTCGAAATGTGTTGATCCTCCCCGACATTGAAAAAATCTGTACGTTATACGTGCGTCTGCCTTACCTCTGCCCGCCATCTTTGTCGAAAGTTTGGACGCCGCGCGGCGAAATCGGAATGTACATTTCAATCGATGACGTAACTGATACAGTAGCACGCCGCGTGGGTGTTATTTGTCTATAAACAATTTAGTCTGACTGACTCTCTCCCTCTCTCTCCTCTCGCCCGCTCTCTCTCTCTCTCTCTCTCTTTCTCTCTCTCGCCCCCCTCTCTCTCTTCCTCTCTCTCGCTATCTCTCTCTGCAATAAAAAAAATGTTTGCTGAAATCATGTGTACGCAACTGCGTATCTGCATATCTGCACCTAACAAAGGTGTCACTATACGCACGACTGAAATGTTACGTTTATAATCGTAGCAACAGACCTCAGATGAGCCCAGTCGCTCTGCGGCTCTTGTTTAAGAAAAGCTTTTCCCCCCCGCAGTCTCATCGCCGCGATGATAGAACCGCCACCATCCTACGAGACAGTGATGGCGCAACCTCCCCGCACGTCGCCTGTTGTCAGTGTCACGGTCCCACCTCCTGACAGACATGTGGATGGCAGCGCAGTTGTGTCACCGCTGAGCACAATCGATGGACCCGCGTTGGCGCAGTCGGCGAACGCCGCACCCGCGAGCGGCGCCGCCGCCTCGTGGATGACAAACCTCGCTCTCACGGGCGGCGCCCTCTCATGGACAGCAGCCGACTACTCGTCGTCGTCGTCGTCGTCGGACGACGCAGAGCCGCTGCCGCCAACGTACGAGGAGTACGTTCGCGCGTCGCAGCTGAGCATACGCGCAGCCGACCGGCCGCCCCCACCATCTTACACGAGCCTCGCGCTCTCCGAACCAGACCTGTGCCGCGTGAGCGCGGCGACGGACGCGGACGCGGCGGCCACGCGGCCCCGCTCGTCGACGAACGACGCCAGCATGCTGGTGAGGACGCTGTGGACGTCGCACAACTTGCGGCATGCAGCGATGACGCGCGCGAAAGCGGCGGCGGCGGCGGCGAAGACGGCAGCGGGGGCGAGAGACAGGCAGTTGTCCCAAGACTGCAATGGAGATGCGCGGGACAGGGAGACGCGCGGAGACGACATGCCTTCTGTTAGCGTGAGTTTGTAAGCGGATGCTGCAATGTCGCGACACCGGGATGTCCTGAAGCCAGGGTGTCGTAACGAGGATGCTGAGATGGGAAGTGGATACCGGGATGTCAGGAAGTGTATGCCGGGACTTATGTATCCGGGATGTCCTGAAACAGGGATGTCATGAAGCCGAAGCTGAGATGTAATGAGACAGATGTTAGGATGTAAAGAAGCGCGGGTGTCAGGAACTGGTTGTGGTTGATGTTAAGTTGGGATTCATGGAGCGGAAATGTCATGAAACTGGGACGTTGGGAAGCAGACACCAGGATGTCGTGAAACAGGAATTTTATGAAGTGGGTACCGAGCTTCCCTTAAGTGGATGCTGGCATATTATAAACTGGCTGCCAGCGGGCGCATACTTGTGATTGTTGTTTACTTTGTGATTCTGATACATACTCAGTGCAGGGTTTAGTTTATAGGCAATGATGCCCCACCTACAGTATGTGCCACTGCCGAGCTTTATCTGATCATGGCCAATCAATTATATGATGCACTGTCGGCACTGTTGTTCTGCTAGATATTGGACTCACGTTGATTCATACACTTGGGTTGCTGGCAGCCACGATTCCTGTTTTTGTAAAAATGTGTATATTGTTGATAGGTCGAAATCAGCTGTTCGGCTGCTAATTCTGGTATTGGTTTTCAGACCAAGTTGCGGGTAAGTAGTAAAACGCAGATTTGCGTGTAATAGTAAGGATTGGCGAAGGTGCTAGTAATATAGGTGTCAGCCCTCCAAATTGTCAAGTACTACAGACGTTAATGTTTCATAGGTAAGGTTTTGAACAATGTGATATATGCAAGCTGCACTACGACCTGCATTTTGACACAGATGCACTTGTTATTTAAGCTGTACGAAGGTAGATAGATAGCTGGGGGTGTATTATGAAAGAGAGATCAACACTGTTGCCTTTGTTCAGCCTTACTTTTTAAATTTTGACTATTAGATTCATTCACATTTAGTGAGTCGATTTTGTTGATGTTTTAAAATGGTATTTTCGCAAAACTATTATTTGCCAACTTACGTGATATTCGTTGTTTAGTAAGAATATATTTAGCAGCAGTGGTAACATATCGATGCTTGTTGTAAATTACACATGATTCGTGACGTCATGTAACAGAGGTCACGGTGCAGCTTGTATGTTTATTTACGCACGCACGCACGCACGCAGCTACGCAGGCAGGCACGCAAACACACGCATACACCCACGCGCACGCCCACACGATACACATGCACACACACGCACGCCCACACGATACACATACACAGATTACACACACACGCACACGCAAACACACATGGCTTTACTATTGTTGGTTGTAATCGGATTATTCTGGGACGAATAGATCTGATTGAAATTCCTTCAAATCTTGATATTGTGTTTAGAAGAAAATCAAAACGTGTGTATATAATAATACATGTAATCATTGTCAATTTGATGTGATGTACTGCGTAGTCTCGTGGTTCTCAAACGATGGCCTGATGCACCCTTTTGGTGTTCATCAAACCCACATCTTTCATTAAAAACAAATCTAATTCGCTGTTAAAATTCACAATTTTTTTAAAATCATATTAGTTCATGCGACTAATAACTATCAAACGAGCAAAAGTAACTCTATTGTAGTAGGTCTGTATATCTTAGTCGTATTGGCAACTTGCAACGTGACATTCCAAGCTTCTTGTCACGAGTAAATAAATATTGGTTAACTCTTTCTCTAGGCACGCTTCCTCTCAACTTTCTGCATGCTTCTGCAGGTGGTGGTGGGCTGGCACTTTCGTAGTTTGAGAATCACTGGATTAGACAGATGAGCTACGTGGAAAATATATACTAACTGCTTGGCTTAAACAATCGAATTACTTGCACGGATTAGTTTTATCATAAGCCGTTAACTGTTTTGCGAATCATTAAATTCTCAGACAATATTTCTCTAATTCTCGTGCTTGTCGAGAAAAAGTGTAACCGTCTGTAAATCCTAATTGGATTTTAATACTTATTGTAAAATTATAAGCTCAAGAGTGAGAGTGACGTAACTAGATAGTCACAAATGAATTTATTAAATGTGTACTCACAACCTATTCAGTTAATCGATCACTGAATTTTTTCTAGTGTCACCATGAAGATTTCTATACAGATATATACAGTCTATAGGTATGTTCATGGTATTTTTCGTAGCTAATCGAGTTATCACAAAACGGTGACCGATTCAATATATGGTGTAATATATAGATATATAATTTATAGAAAGTTTATAGTTATTATCATGGCTATTTTTATGTAATTGTGTGGCGTGTGTCAGAATGGTTTTTTTAAAGTGAGCCAGAATGCCTACTTTTCGTAACAGCTTTTCTACCTACCACTGTTTTCTTGTCGCCGGAGCGATTCACGTGTACGTCATCGTGTATATTTTTAACGTGGTATTGTGACGTCTTTATAACCTCTTGTGTCGTGTGATGTTGAGGTACGAGTATGTTTTATCTGTGTAGTGTCCATGCTGAGAATTAATCCCTTATTATTTATGCCGGGGGGGGGGGCGGTGCAAGGAAGATGTGGGAAGAAAATATACATTTCGTCTCCGCTGCGGAGGGGGAGAGGAAGCAAGGGATCGGGGAACGTCGGTCGGCTGCTCGAATCAGCTTATCTCCTGTATTACGTCATGTCGAGGGACGGAATCGGCCAATGTGTGCTCTCGAAAATAACTTGGAATTACTTATATATATGTATGGGTGTGTCTATTAAAACAGTATCTCACAGCGTGAAATTAAGCGGGATATATTTGCAGCAAATGTCACAAATTCAGTTAGTGAACTATATTTATAAGATCGAATGACAGTGAAAATATTAACTTTTATCTTTTGTTGTTTCTGTTAATGAAAGTTTGCGCATAAGCGTGTCTCCATCAAATATCTGTATATATTGAAATTTAAAAAGTGCTAATTGATCGTCCGTTAACCAGGTTCATATAAACTAAAAGTTGTGAACCTGAAACCGCGCTTATGAAGTGTGAATCGTCATGCTGATCTATATAGGCAATATGCTTTTCAGCTAGCTTTTCGTTTCATACCTTTGCCGCCGAAATATTTCCAAGTGGTAAGCATGTACATCTACCAAAATATGATTGATTTCCTAAAGTCAGGCGACCTGAAATTCCGAACGTGTACTAAGGTGAGCGAGTTCTGGCGAACAATGAGGTGGTGAAGTGCTGTATAGTACAGTGTATACTACTACTATGTTATTTTACTATGCTAAATAGCAGCACGATTGAACTCCCTCGGCATAGATAAGGATGATTTCTTGATACAGATGAATTGTCTATATGTATTTATTTACCTACGATTTTATATTTTGTACATACATTGTGAATATTTTACGATACACTACTTTCTATTGTGAAATGGTTATAATTCTTGTCTTATCACTTCTGTAACAGATGAATAGCAAATGTGTATATAATTGTGATCATTGTTTATGAGTAAATTTTAGGTTTTTTGTCGGGCGTCCGTTATTCAAACACGAAAATTAAAGTTCGCTAATCTATAGCTAATATACAAAACAAGTTATATATGTATACATATATATATATAGGCATATATATATTCTCATTTCCCATCTAGTTCTTTCCGCCGTGATTCTCGTTCTTATTTCCCTCTTCCTTGTCTTTCTCCGCCATTCTCATTGTCATCGTCATCATCATCATTACTTTAATAGCAAAAGCATATAAAGAAGGCCTTCTTTATATGCTCTTGTTAATATCCTCCTCCCCTCTTCCCACCCCCTCCACATTGCTATCATCATTAGCTCATCTGACGTAGTCAGATGCAGCTTGTAGAATCCCATGATTGTCCGTTAGTGCGGCCGTCCGTCCGTCCGTGCGTCAACAGTTGGGCACAAATCTTAACCGCTCGACGTACGGTCACGATATTAGGGACGTCGGGGGGGGGGCAGTCGTGAAAAGGATTCAGGATGACAAATTTGGGGGGCAAGGGTCAAAGGTCAAGATGTGTAAACGGAGGCGGAATATTTACCCCTTAACTTAAGGTATAGGAGGAAATACGGAATTGCGGCACAAATCTTAACGGCTCAACCTATGCTCTTAATATTTGGTGTATAGTGTGATGGGCAGGAAACCCATTACCAGTGCGAAATTGGAGGTCAAAGGGCAGTGGGGGGAAAGGTCAGATATCAGACATTTTCTGAGGACATGGGCTAACGGACAGAGTGAAAAACTTTTTTGTTTCAGCGCTGACCTACCATTTTTATCACTTTATTGAAAGAACCATGAAATGTGCTTTCCGCTGACGTGCGAAGAGTAAGTGTCTGATAACCTTTTGACCCTCAAGAGGAGGGTTAAACATGGATTCCTGAACTGCCTCAATGATGTCACAGTGTTCTCATATTCATGGCACATCCATAATCTGGAAAGCCAATAAGCATAGATAGCCCAACGGCTACAGCACGTTGCCCAACGAATTACGGCTCAAAGGTTCTTGGATCGAATCCCATCAGATTTTTTATTTACCTGTTTTTGTATTTTTCTATATTTATCCATTTAACTATTTTTTTCCAATTAAGGCAAATATTTACATGATTTATTTACAATTTCATAACAACAAATAATTTTTACAACAATTAAATTTTTTTTGGGATAGGGTTAGGTTCACAATTCACCAAAGAACAGGAGTTTCATGCACGCGATTTGTATCAACCAATGGGATTTGGGAGGTATGCAGAATGCAGAAGGTTGCTGAAATGATGTATACGCAACTGCGTATCTGCATATCTGCGCCTAACAAAGGTGTCACTACGCACGACTTAAATGTTACGTTTATAACTGTAGCAACAGACCTCAGATGAGCCCAGCCGCTCTGCGGCTCTTGTTATTATCATCATCGTCTATCTTTTTGTCCTTTGTTGTTTTTTGTCGTCATCTTTTTTATGACCCAAGTTGTAGTCGTCGTGCCCTTATTTTTATTGTCTGTCGTCTCATTCTGTCTCGCCACGGCGACTTACGTCTTACGACTTATTCTCGCGTATTGTGTCTTTTCTTCTTCGTGTATGCGTTCGCGCATACATATGCCGAGAAGATGTTTTAATAGTACGACGAGAATGTTGCGTGAATAAGGTGGAATATTGAAAATATTATGACGAACAAAAGAAGAAAATAGCAGAAACATTGAATGCGTACAATGAATGCAATAAGCGCTCGGTTAATTAGGCGTCCATGTATAATATCTGTATTATTTATTTATAACATCGCTATGTCGGCGTCAGCGTTGTCTTGCTATTTAATTACTACACAGCGGGGCCACAAATCGTATACAATTAGGCAGGACACTCGTTAAGCTCGTCACACGTGGACACTTACGTCATACGCGTGACAGCGGCACCGATAAATAGTTCGTAACTCAGCATTGAAGCAGAATACAGGCAATTAACTGTATATAGGACCAGGCGTGTGATAGTAAATCGCCGCATAATCAATCTTTTCCTTGTGGGCTTGTAATTATTAATATTTGACAAGTAGTCTATCGTGCAGTAATCGTGCTAGCGGGCATAAATAGGTAATATTTTCGCGAGAGCAGACGCAGTGTAAAGCTTTATAAAAAAACGCGACATTTAGAGAAATACATTATATATAATATGTATATAATAATATCATAATTCAATGGTCATTAATTAATCTTCTCGGCTTCAGGACTCAGGCTTAATGTTATTCCGAGCTATCTAAGTAACATAATAAAATTAGGATGAGTAGTAACATTATGTCATTAGTACTCCGAGTAGAAATAACATTTTCGATCATATCTTTCATCTAATATTTTCGATCATACCATTCATTCATTCAGTCTTTGCCGGTGTCAGGCCAGAAATAGGAGAATAAAGTGCCGAGTGAACACAATTATGTCATTTAATACCCGTGGAGTTACCGTGTTATTTATACTTTAATGGCAAATTTCGTTTGATAAACGGTTAGTTGAAAATATAGCATTTTTATATAATAGGGTATTGACAACAACTTACAATAGTTTTTATAATGATCTGTTGTGTAATGAAACGGGACGGTTAAAAAATATACTGCCACCTAATAACCACCGATTTCTAGCCATTGGCACAATGCTAAAACTGTCGAGCTGCTACTGACGCAGATAAGGTCTATGTCTCCCTGGGTACTGCCGGAACGTACCCTGGTAACTATCTGATAGGGTTAGGGAGTAGGCGTAGGCGACTCCCTAGACTCGTTAGATATAATACTATACTTATACTCGGCATATTAGATAGTTACCAGGGTACGTTCCGGTATACCGGACAGTACCCAGGGTACGTTCCGGCAGTACCCAGGGAGACATAATATAGACCCTCGCAGCGCTACTGACTGCAACGTGCATTGTTTATTCTATAGGCTAGGGGCCATGGGCCTTTGGCCATTACATGGCCATACTATCTGAAACTTGCTGTATGCACTGTAGCTAATGCAGTGCATTGATTCAATGGTAACTTACCTTGGTCAGATATAGTTGTACAAGACAGCAAATTTTAACCAGTAGGGGCGGAAGGAGGAGAAGAAGGAGCGAGGGGAGAAGGTGACGGAGGACAGGAGGAGGAGGAGGAGGGAGGAGCGGAGGCAGCGAAAGGAGGTAGGAGAGGAAGGAGGAGAAGGGAAGGTGTTGGAAAGTAAGCTGGAGGAGGGGCAGGAGGAAAAGAGGAGAGGAGGGAAGACGGTGTTTGAGTAGAGGAGGAGGAGGAAGGAGGCAGAAGAAGGAGGAACGGAGGACAGGAGGAGAGGGAGAGAAAGTGTTGGAGCTAGGAGTGGAGGAGGTAAGAGGGAAGAGAGGCAGGAGGAGCAGGAGGACAAGGAAAGGGAGGAGGATGTAGGGAGCAGGAAGCGAAGAGAGGGGAGGGAGTAAGGTGTTGAGTAGGTAGAGGCGAAGGAGGAGGAGGAGGACGAGGAGAATGAGAGGAACGGTTTGGATGTAGGCGGAAAGAGGAGGAGGACAGGGGAGACACGGAGCGAGGAGGAGGAAGGAGGAGAGGAAGGAGGAGAGGAGGGATGAGGGAAGAGGTGTTGGAGTAGGTGGAGAAGGACAGCAGGAGAGGGGAGACGTGTGGGGTAGGGAAGAGGAAAGAAAAAAAGAGGGGTAGGAGTATGGAGCAGGAGGAGGGGAGAAGGTGTTGGAGAAGGGGTGGAGAGGCAGGAAGGAGGACGATGATGAGGAGGAGGAAGGGGGAGCGAAGATCGATGGATAGAGATCGAATGAAGAAGGTAAAGGTATCCATGGGAGAGGAGTAGGAGCCCGAGCAGGAGGGAGGAGGAAGTAGGTTTGGAGTAGGGGTAGGAATAGAAGAGGAGGGGAAGAAAGGCGTTGGACCTAGGAGGAAGAAGAGCGGGAAGAGAGGAGGGGAGGAGGTGGTGGAGTAGGAGGAGGAGGAGGAGGAGG
>NW_014577098.1:723441-735941 GCF_000485595.1 Priapulus caudatus | reverse complement strand
TACTCCATCACCTTCCCCACTCCTCCTCCTCCTCCTCCCCCTACTCCTCCATGACCTTTATTCGATCGCCATCACCTTCTCCGCTCCTCCTCCTCCCCTACTCCTCCTCCATGACCTTCATTCGATCTCCATCACCTTCTCCGCTCCTCCTCCTCCCCCTCCTCCGCTCCTCCTCCTCCCCCTACTCTATCACCTTCTTCCCTCTTCTTCCTCCCCCTACTCCTCCATGACCTTCATTTGATCTCCATCACCTACTCCGCTCCTCCTCCTCCCCTTTCTCCTCCTCGCCTTCCTCCTCTTCCCCCTCCTCCTCCTCCCCCTCCTTCTCCTCCCCCTACTCCATCATCTTCTCTCTTCCTCCTTCTCCTCCTCCCCTCCTCTTCCTCCCCCTAGTCCAACGCCTTCTCCCCTCCTCCTCCTCCTCCCCCTACTCCAACACCTTCTCCCCTCCTCCTCCTCCTCCTGCCCCCTACTCCTACTAATAATAAATTATAATAATGATAATCCCATGATAATCTACTAATGATAATCTCATGACTCTGCCCCAGATTAGTTATTCTCAGCCTATGTTATTCTTATAACTGTAAATGAATTTATTCATTGTATAAATAAAATATAAATTACTTTGTTTCATTTCACTCTGGCGTTTTTGTATAATCAAACACACTATTAGTATTATTACTCTTATAATTACTATTAGTACTGTTGCGTTATAGAAACGTATAGGATTGTGAGCAACTTATGAGCTGTTTATTCGCACGTCAGTGTGGCTTGCTTACATGATGTCGAGAGAGCGACTGCCTCACGTGCAGCGCTTATATACGGCAGTGTGGTAGCAGGAGCCACCGTCACTAGCTATATGTTAAAGGGACAGTAGCCTCTAGGATTTTACTGCATACAACTGTACCCACACGTATTTGTTACCAGATACCTAATTTAATTGTTATAATTAATTACACATCACCGCTACGAAATTTGAACCCGCGCCATGACACCCGCGACCGTGCTGCCACCCCCAAAAAAAGTTGCGTATTTGACAATTTATTTTGCACGTTACAGACCGAGGGCTAATCACAAAAGTGCAATTATATTTATACCTAAATGCTATTCATGAACGATATTCATTTTAGAGCAAATTTATCCATATTATAACTGAAACTATATGTCGTTTATAAGATATTACAATTCTTTTGCTTTTAAATTAATAAATAAGAAACACCCTCGGTCTGTAGCCCTTGGCTAGAAAGTGGTTTTGCGCAACTTATCAGATCGTGCGCTTTGAGTGACGCCACCGTCGTTGTAATCAAACTGTAGTCGTTAGTTTTAAAACATTAAAAAAAAATATTTCTCATGTGATTGAACGCATGAAAGTTTTTATGTAGCCGTAATTATAACCTAAATTAGCTGAAAATAACCCTAGAACCTAGAGTAAACTCTCCCTTTAACACTTGAACACGCGTTAACCAATGGTGTAATCACTAACACAACAAGTACTACTACAATCTACATTATATTATTATTAATATTATTACTACTCTAGTACCATAATTATTTACTATAAATAGTATAATTTATAAATATAATAATTATTAGTAACGTATTAGTTATAATAATAATTATTTTTATTAATTACTATGTCTCAACTATAATAATTATTATTTTTATTAATTACTATGTCTCAATAAATTTATATTTATCTGCTGTATATTGCTGCCTGTATTATTGCATTATTGCATTATTGCTGCCTGCATCTAAAACATAAAACGCAACATAAAACATAAACACTTCTGCCCGTGACCCATAACCTGTGATAATACCAAGTCGTTCATGTTACGCTTGGCTGCGCATCCGCTACACTGAGCGAGTCGCCCTCCAGCTGTGGGAGGCTCTAGCGAAGTAGGCCCTAGGCGGCGCGTTACGACAGGAGCGGTAATCATTTACGTTAGTGACACCACTGCGTGACACCGGGATTCTGCGATTACAGCGCCCTGCCTTTTCCACGGAACGAAAAGCCCCGATTTTAAAACAAAAGCGCACATGTTTATGATATGGCCGTTTCGTCTCATTCCCGTAAGTTTTCTGCAATATTTAAGTATTTTAAACATTTATGAAATATCGACTACGTTACTGAACCTGCACATTTATGGCGAATCCTTTCTACTTATAACATCGGAAACGTCTAGTGATATTATCAGGAGTAAGATAATATAACAGCAAGACTAACATGTATGATGTTGTCAGATGTTGTGTCTGAACTTGTGATCACTGATGTTCAGCTCCGGCTCAAATTAGGCTATTTGATTTTAAACGCAGTGGGCTACGCGTCGAAGGGCGGTCCGCCCTAGCCTCCAGGCCACGCATCCAGGGACATCCACTCCCTACAGTGATCGCGCGAACTCGCTACACGCATGATTGCGCACGGACGCTCTGCTGATTGCCAAAAATATACAATAGGCCCTATATGACACTGCTGCCGTCTAAGCGTCTCATCCTTGTCATGCCGTCCTCTCGTCGCTCTCGTCTTTCTTCACAACAGCAGGTGTCGCTCTGCCCACCGCACAGCTCTGGTCGGTCTCTCGAACACACAGCGAGAATCCCGCTGGCCTCTAGCACCGTACCTCTCTCTCTCTCATCTCCTCTCTCTCCTCTCTTCGCTCTCCTCCGATCCTTGCTTCTCTCTCTCTCTGCTCTCGTCTCTCATCTCTCTCGTCCTCTCGTCTCTCTCTCTCATCGCTTCTCTTCTCATCGTCTCTGTCCTTCTCTCTCTCTCTATCTCTCTCTCTGCTCTCTCTCTGCTCTCTCTCTTCTCTCGTTCTCGTCTCTCGTCTCTCTCTCTCTCTCTCTCTCTCTCTCTCTCTCTCTCTCCTCCTCTCTATCGTCCTCTCTCTTCGGTCCTCTCTCTCTCGTCTCTCTCTCTCTCTCTCCTCTCTCTCTGTCGCACACACACACACACGTGCGCGCACACACACACATACACATTCCCTCTCTCTCTGTCGCACACACACACACACTCGGCAATCAGAAGAGACTACCGTTGCGCAATCATGCGTGTACGTGTTGCAAGATCACTGTGTGAGAAGGATGTCTGGGCGCGTAGCCTAGCGGCTCCTTGTCCGGAACCGGTCGCGTAGCCACGGCCTTGATTTTATTACTAGGCAGACCGACTAACCATGTTATAGTTGACAGCCTCTACTGTAGTACTAGTAGTAGCCTTTACTGTTTACAGTCACCGAGTCATGTTTGCAGATGCCTTTTGAACTACCAGCAGGTTCTTCACACAGACACAATATTATCATTTTAATCATTTAATTGTGTATTAGTTTTACTCACAAATACATGATGTGTGTATCATGGTTTTACATTGACACTGTCACTGACAGTCATTGCCTCAGGCTCAGATAGTCACCTGACAAATAAATTTTCAGTGCACAGTTTACTAGTTTCGACAGTTGCCAGCAATGTGCAACTTGTACTGCAGCTCTATATATTCGTTCTGGCACAAGGGTATTATATCATTGTATGTCTGTGACCAGTGAAATACCGGTGATGGAGGGTAAGGACGTTGTACGTAATTTGCAGCCCGTGGTACAACAATTAGGTCCATAACAATCAAAACAAAAGTATTTTACGATGTCTACAAGCATGGCCACAAAAGTATAATGCCTGTGAATAGTATGCAGTGTGACTGTCATTATATCTTACTGGTTTTATGTGCCCTGCCATTCTAATGGTGTTCAGTTGTGGAAAAAAAATGCATAAAATTAATTTACGTCGATCTGTCACTCTTGACAATTACTCAACAGTAACTTCTTGCAACATAATGTATCTGACTTGGGTTAAAAAAGAAGGTGGCAACCACCATCTGCTACATCTACTAGTTGGTTAGACATGGCACAAAGTGCATGTATTGAGCAGCCATAATTGTACTGATACTTACCTACTAATGCTTGAGTATTGCATGAATGATCTCAGGTTGAGGGCACTAGCAATCCTCTACGTGCTGGCCGGGAGTGGGTTCGCCTGTGTGCGTACCCGACAAGATCATGGAAGCCATGGCAAAGCACGATTTTCAGGCAACTGCAGCTGATGAACTTAGCTTTAAGCAGGGAGCCGTCATTAAGGTATGTGTCTGTTGTTGCTCCTGGGGCGCGTCTCGCATTTCTTACGTTAGAATCTCTTTTTGTAGCTAGTTCTCGGTGCAAGTTTTAATCATAGAGCATTCTTGGCTTCAGGTTCTGAGTAAAGATGAGGATGAAAACTGGTATAGGGCAGAAGTAGACGGTCGTGAAGGTTTCGTTCCCAGGAACTACATTGAAATGAAATCTCATGAGTAAGTGCTCAAGCCCAGCTACTTGTGTAGATCACCTGCCTAAAATAAGCTGCATCAGACAGCATAATAATTTAGTATGTGATCAGTTGCAGATGATTGCTAATGTGTTATCATTCACGTGCCACCGTGAAGATGGTATTCTACAAATATTGTAATGATTTATTATGACTATGTGCTTGCTGTTTAATGCAGTGCTGGTGTGTCCATTAGTAATTCTACATGTGGTCTACAGTTATAACTGGAAGAAAATATTCACGCTCTGACATTATATAATATATATTCCCTAGCTCTTTATTTAACCCTGTTTTTGTTATTAGTGTGCGCCATTTTTTGCGATTGTGAATGACTGGTTTTCTTTATCAAGGCACGAAATTCAGCTTTTTTGCACTGGCCCAGAGGGCTGGTAACAGCAATTTTTTATCAGTCCTCACCATAATTTACCAGCCCTCACAAATTTTGTTTGTAAAATCAGTGTCATGTTTCACGCTTGCGTTCTCGAATTCAAATTTGTAAAATGTTGATAAATTATGGCATGATATCCTTCAGGTAAAACAATAATGTAGCCTGTAGGTACTCGCTAACACGGCTGAAACCACCCACTCGGAGCGCCTGTGTTTTGCCAATGTTACCGGCCCTCCAAATAATTTGCCAGCATATGCCGGTGGGCCGGTGCTAATTTCGCGCCCTGTTTGTTAATTGTTAACTATCGGCTTGCTTGTAGCTGGTATTTCGGCAAGATGAGTCGCGCCGATGCTGCCAAAGTTCTCGGCCAGCAGGTGATGGAAGGCATTTTTCTCATCCGCGATAGCGAGAGTACGCCAGGAGATTTCTCTCTCTCCGTAAGGTAAGCAGTGCTGCTGTGGTCCATGTGAACGTATAATGCCATGATAATATATATATATTATATATATACATATATATATATATATATATATATATATATATATATATATATATATATATATATATATATATATATATATTATATATATATATATATATATAATGTACTACTTCTATTTAGCGTAGTGGAGATGTTTTCATGGTAAGGCTCGCAATAGATATGTGTGTTGTATGCTAATATAACATGCACAAAATATTGCATAAAGTTTAGTGTTGCTCTGTTCAACCCACCAACATACACATGAGTTGTTAGGTGAATCTATAGCTGTACAAAATGTTGCATGGATCAAATATTCTCATTTTCAGCAGTGATTGCATTTTTGCACTTGGTTTCCAGGTGTATCATGCATACTTTGTTTCTACCTGTACATTACGTACCTTGTTTCTGAAATTCTACCTGTACGTTGCATATTTTCATATTTTGTTCCCACCTGTGCATTGCATACCTTCTTTCTACCCATGCATTGCATACACTGTTTATACTTGTACATTTGCAAACATTGTTTCTACCTGTGCATTGCATACCTTCTTTCTACCTGTACATTATATCCATTGCTCCTACCTGCGCGCTTCTACAGGTGCCCTGACGGAGTGCAGCACTTTAAGATACTGCGTGATTCCGTCGGCAAGTACTTCCTCTGGGTTGTCAAGTTCAATACTCTGAATGAGCTGGTGGAGTATCATAGAACATCGTCTGTGAGTCGAACGCAGACGATCCTGCTCAAGGACATGGTGGAGGTAAAGGTTGCGGCACGTGAAAATATACTCTCTTAAGATGGACTCCTAATGGGGATCGTCGTTAAACCATGTTAAATCGTTAATGCTGCTATTGTGTGAATGAACATTCTTTTGGAATGTATAAATAAGGCATCCGGAAGTCACGAGAGTTTGCGATCGTTTCGTCACTCGTATACAAACACTTTCTTCTTGTAGCTACCGAAGGCAGATGCGAATTTCGACTTTGACGCTCAAGAGCAAGATGAGATGAGTTTCAAGAAGGGCGAGGTCATCAGTGTGACAGATAGGTATTAGCCCACGTGCATGTGTACACACATACGTGCAGACAGACACGTATGAGCACACATGCATCATAGTTTGTACAGGTCCTTAAAAACCTGCACAAAAAGTTACGAAATTTTAACGTGCTGTTTCCCATGTCTGAAAAGTCCTGAAAATCGGCTATTTTTGTGTTTCGTCCTTGTAAATTCTGAGAAAATGAGATAATGTCTATCTAGACTAAAAGGCGATAAAATTTGCTTCGTACAAGAGATTGTCCACCAAGTTTTTAACCGGACGTTACAAGGTACACAAATTGAATTGAACAGGTGGCTGAAATCTCATGATCATTAAAAACGGATTGGTTTTGTGCTTAATTTCGATTGATGTTTATGTGCAAGTTGCAACGAGTCGATAAAACTGTGATGCACATGTTGCGTAAGTCTGGAATGCAAATCAAAGCTAGACGTTTTGCGCATCTCTAGGTCCGATCACAACTGGTGGAGAGGATACATAGGTTCACAGGAGAGACACGGCCTCTTTCCGAGTAACTACGTCTCCTGGTTCGGCTAGCCACACTCACAGATCTCTCTTGTATATCCAGCGATGGCAGCGGGGATGGCTTTGCCATCTTACGATCGACACGCATGCCGGGAGCCAGCGCGCGTCACGGATTGCGATCGTCCGAACAGAACACATTCCGTGAGTTGTACTACCGTTGGTACTGCGACGGCAGCGGCAGCAGCGGCGAAGGCACTCAAACTCGAGATCAGGCGAATCTTGCGGCGACGCGAGTGTCACTCGTGCGTGCTTCGCGACACGACGCTGACCCGACCTCTTGTGTTTTCTCCCAAAGCTGCGCGAGTTACTCATTCCGGCCTGCTCCGACGTAGGCTCACACACACACACACACCCGCTCTGCTTCAGGAGGAAAATAGCAGTTCTTGGGTAGATATCGTATCTCAAGCAGCACATTGAGCGATCTCCTTCGAGGTGAATGCGAGCTCGTAAGCTCTTGTCAAGTTTAAGAGTATGATGACACTTGAGATCACAAGTCATTATTATACATGCTATCTCCACCCTGAGAGGGAGGTTAGTACTCCCATCAGTGAATAGTATATTTTGGTTGTCATTTCTGATGATGAGATGAAGACCTAAGCAAGGATAGTGCTGTCGTCATTGTGGTTATTGTCCATTGTGTGTGATATCTCAAGAAACGAATAAGCTATACAGGGAACTAGAATATGAGATATAGGTTATTTAAAGGGACAATGTATACGTTTGCCTTCCCAATTTTCTAATGCAGTCACACTCCCCAAAAATTCTATTGAGTTTACAATTACAAGCATACAAAAGCAACCTGGCTTGACTACAGTCTGTACCTCGGATTCACGGACTAATGTGGACATGATATTAAGTCATGCCATATAAACCTGTGTTAAAATTGAGGCAGCATGCGATATCATGGGGCAAATGGTGACCCTGCAATGTGAACAGGCGATGGTATGTGGTATGCCCCTATGTTAAAGGAAATATACATTCAAAAATGAATGTTGAAAGGTCACCGTGTCATGCGTCAATTTTCATTCTTTCTTTCAGGAAATGCCAAGTCGTTCACAGTGTGCTCATTGTTGACTTTATCTAGCACTACTTAGTTATTATACCTATTATAGGTTGCCATGTTGCCTGCATAGTAATTTCTTTGTGGGAACAGCTACTCATGGTTTAGACTGTGTCTCCATATCAAACAGCATTGCTTGGGAAATTTTATCATTTGTTTTGTTGGACATGTATATTTAACTATATACCAACGCAGGCATAGTAGCAGGTAATGTGCATGCACACGTGCAGTTTATAAAATACAACTTTGACTTGTACGTCATACTAAATGACATAATTACTGATAATAGTTGTAGTATCAAAATACCATCAAGTGGACAGGCCTTGGTAGTATTACCCTGGTAGCTCCGAAATAAGGAAGTTGATTAAAAAGGGTTGGGGGGGGGGACAGTATCGAAAGTTACAGATTATTAATGTAAGACTTCATCAGGACAAGCAATCTTGTTTTTTGTTTATGCCAGATATCAGTCTGTCTGCTATAATATTACCAATGTCAATGCCTATCTGTATTTTTTTTGTTTTTTTGATAATTTTTGAATGGTTGTCCTATTTTCACTGGTATAACTACATCTACCTAACCCATATCAGGACTGCTTATTTGGTATTTGTAGCTAAAGTATTCAATTATGTATTGCTAATGCAGTCATCATCAAGATATCATACAAGTATAGCTTATTCCACTGATGTTATACTACTTGTTTTTACTTGGTTGTAACATACTATTTAGTGAGCCCTTCAAGAATATGTCATTGATATTGAAACAAGTTGCTGTTTGCCTGCAATGAGTATTCTTACTTGTCAGTGTTTTCAAAGAACAACGTTGATAAATTTTTTACGAGGTATAGTACATATGCTCTGCCATATTGTGTAACGTGGTGTTTGGCAAATTAGGCCCACAAGATAATGATAAATTGGACGCATTCATGTTCCTGCCGTTCAATGAGTGCCTATACAAATTGAATGGTCCTTATTAACCCTCTGAGAACCAACATGGTTTACATGGTATTGGAAGTTGTTAGGGAAAAGGTTTAGTCGTTTGCACAAGATCTATATTTATTAGTTGGTACTTTTTGAGTTTTTCGGGGGGAAAACTGCCATTTTGGAATGTCTCATGTACTATAAAATGATAACGTGAACCTATGTATGTACATGTGCACACGTACGTAAGTTCATGACGTCAAAGATAAGATGATGATATGTAATGTAAACTCAGTTGCTAGCATGGTGGTAGATATACATATATAGTTTATGTTTGATGTACATATATTTGTTTAAGTTGTCGAGATTTGTAGTTTTTTCAAGCATGATGCTTGTACGTAATATATGATCCCAGTGTAACTATTTTTTCTGCAATAGCAGTATTTATTTTACCATGACTACTAGCTCTGTTACTTTATAAAACTGTCAAAATGTGTCATCTTGAATGCAACATTACATTACATAGCGGATGTCACATTTAAATACAGTTTATTTCTGTGTAATAATACAGTTACGAGTGTACTGTATTATCCCTTCATACCAGCCTAATTGTATTTGTATAACAGTACACATCTTGCCCTCCCACTCTCCTAGTTTTTAGTGATTGATGAGCTAAACATATTTGTATTCATGTTGTAAGACATGGACAAATCAGCAGAGTTTTTGCCCTATAGCTCCATTATAACTAGAATATGCACAATTAAGCATAGTTTGACATTATTTGCAAATACTTGGCATGGTAAGTAGAGATGATATAGTACTCAATAATGGGTTGGTTACTATAGTCACCGTGGTTATCACATGCATTTACTTGTCCTTTGTCACCCGTGACAGAAAATTACGCTTTATTAGCAATTTTCTTCTTTTTTATATGATCTTATTTCTTGGTTTTACAACACCAAATGGTTTTTTAATCTTATTGCTTGTTTCAGATGATTTATGTTCTCATAAATATTATATATACACATGTATGAATATGTTCATCATACCAGTGTAATTCCGAGGACGTGGAATTGTTTTCAGTTCTTCTTCCGAACATACTGATAAGAATTACTAGCCTATTACTTCCAGGATTAATAGAACAGCAGCAAGAAATTTTTCTAATTAATCGATACATTTTGAATCATGTGACAACTTATTTATTTAAAAAATCTAAATGAATTATAGGGTAACACTTGAAAAGGACAGGCATGAGGACAATATCATTTGATTTGATTTGCTATCACATTGTTTTGTGCCACTGGTCTTCTGTATTTAATGATGAAAGATTTTTCCATGTATCAGTACCTAGGCACACTTGATAAATTACTTGGCATTTGTGCAATTTTTTTTTTATGCGTTTGCTTTGACGTCTAATTGTGAAAGGCATTGCTTCGGTTTAGTAAAACAAAATAATGTAAATATATTCTTGGGGAAAATATGGCATAGAAATCCATCTATACGGTATTATCCCAACATCATGAAACTCAGTTGTGGCTCAGACGTGAATATTAGTCAAGTGTCAAGCCTGTAGACTGTTACTCAGTGATCTGTAATCAGCAGTGCAGCAAAGGACTATCTGATCAAGTGTTGCTGACTGAATCATACATATTGTATAATGTGTGACTTTTGTGAAGCATTTTGTGAAATATATGTGAAATTATGTTATTAGAAACAAACTTCTTTGACATTTTGACTACACATACAACTCGTACATTGAGGTTTACAAGTTTTTTAACACTGATGGTCAACAATTAAACTCAAATAGCCTTCAATTTTGCATTTTGCAATTTGTACATAATCTATTTACAGACAAACTGAGTAAATTTACATTAGATGGCTATAGTATCCTTGGTTCATCTTCTGTAACCTTATCCAAATGCACTGATACTATATGGTGACCAGGTATCATTGCTAAGCCCAGGGTACGTGGCTCTTCCTTTGGTTCCATTTCTGCAGCAAAATGGTATCATGAGTGCATATGTATATATATATATAATATTATATCAAGAGTACATAATGGGAGAAGAGTATGACATTGTTTTAACAGTGTTTTGCGTAGTTTTCAACTTGAATTTATTCCATCAATATGTGAATAAATATATTCAAACTTTACCTTGTTTTCGTCTCGGATTCTCCCTTAATCATATGACACCACCAGTTTACCTAAAAATCATGTGTTCTTCAAAAAAGTTATTTGAATACGACACGGTTTCACACAGTTTTCCCAAATGTTTGCATCTTATCGGCCAATGTTTGTTATCGGATTAGTGTTCTATTGTCTGTGACGGGACGCTGGGGGCTGTTGGGGATATTAGGCATCGAATTGTATTCAGTGTGTAATGCGTTTCGAGCATGCTAGAAATAAATGTGTGCTCACGGCGAGCTAGCAGCTGATTTTAGCTGTGTTGCCATCGTGTTCCTGATGATAAGTAAAGCGAAACAAGTGCTGTTACTGTGCTTACCTAATATCCCCAACAGCCCCCAGCGTGTCGTAGTTACAACCTGGTGCTGCCGCCGCATATCAACATTGGCCGATAAGATGCAAACATTTGGGAAAACTGTGTGAAACCGTGTCGTATTCAAAGAACTTTTTTGAAGAACACGATTTTCAGGTAAACTGGTGGTGTCATATGATTAAGGGAGAATCCGAGACAAAAACAAGGTAAAGTTTGAATATATTTATTCACATATTGATAGAATAAATTCAAGTTGAAAACTACGCAAAACGCTGTTAAAACAGTGTCATACTCTTCTCCCATTATGTACTCTTGAGATATATATATAAAAATGCTGGGGTAATTTATTAGCTCATTACTGCAGCTAGAATCTCTTAAATCTGTTTAAAATTTATCTGTGCCTCACAGGCTGTTACAGACTGCATGTAATAACATAGCCATAGACATAGACATTAAAATGAATACTCCACCTATACTAATACTACCACTATACTACATATACTAACCTGGAGGGTGAATGTACTCCTGACAGTTGCCAAGTATGAGGTTAGCATCCTTGTCTGTGCACAAGAATGATCCTATCAGCGATCGTCCATCTGACATCTTGATTTTCATTGTCTTGTTTAGAAAGCTCTCCAGTACTGTTCGTAGCTCAGATTTCTCACTCTAAAATAAAAAATTAAAGTGCAGCTTTTAATTCGGTATTCTCAATTCCTGGTTTTACTCCACTTTCGATTACAAGTACCCCTCAATGAGGAAAACCTCAGTGTCTCGGCTGTGTTGGCTCAGTACACGTAATCACCCCGGGGGGGGGGGGCACTCCATATATATTGCATGGTAGGTATGTGCCGTGGGAGAGACCCCTATTTTCAACCCTAAACGTCCATTCCAGTGCATCGCATTTTTAAGAATATCTCGTTCCAGAGCATTCTTACATTTTTGCCGTTCCTGAGACCCTAGTTTTTAACATTTCCGTTCCAGTGCATCGTACTTCAGAATACGTTGAAGCCGGGCCTTGAAGGCATGCATGCAACGCAACCCCCATTTTCGTACATAGCCAGTTCCAGAGCATCCCATATTCAACAAACATTAGTTCCAGAGACCCCCATTTTCACGTCTGAATTAGTTCCAGAGCCCCCCATTTTTGAATTCGCAGTTGCACATACCTACCAGGGGTAGAAATTACCTTTTGAACACGGGAATCCAATGGACTGGACTCCCTACCCTCAAAAAGA
>NW_014577098.1:719167-723431 GCF_000485595.1 Priapulus caudatus | reverse complement strand
CGTTCCAGTGCATCGTACTTCAGAATACGTTGAAGCCGGGCCTTGAAGGCATGCATGCAACGCAACCCCCATTTTCGTACATAGCCAGTTCCAGAGCATCCCATATTCAACAAACATTAGTTCCAGAGACCCCCATTTTCACGTCTGAGTTAGTTCCAGAGCCCCCCTCATTTTTGAATTCGCAGTGACACATACCTACCAGTGGTAGAAATTAACTTTTGAACACGGGAATCCAACGGACTGGACTCCCTACCCTCAAAAAGAGGGAGTCCGCAGTCTGAGGTTCAAAATTAAAGATATTAACAATAACGCATGTGCTTAATTTTAAGATTCATGCGGTTGCACGTCCACCAAATTGTCTTTGGACATTAGCTGAAAAAAAGACGGTAATTCCGCGAGTCCGTGGTCCGGATCGAAGTAGTTAGTATGGCAGAATTTTCAGGGAGTCACATGGACTCCTGCATATGTCAAATCAGGAAGTCCGACAGTAAATCAGGGAGTATTTGACTCCGGACTGCCGTTAATTTCGCACCCTGCCTACCATAACGTGGGGTGAGTGCCCCCTCCCCTTCCGGGTAATCACATCCCCTCACAAGGCAGCGGATCCTGTCAACGTCTTGTTTTATTCTTCATTCATTCGCACATTTGCGGGGTCCCAAACTATTCTTGATCCAAAATTTTAATCAACCAAATTATTGTCTTTGTAATATTACTAATATTTCCGAAGGGAGATATTGCTACACGCCATCTATTAGTACTGCTATGCACGCGAACCCACTTTAAGAAGACACCTAGTAGGATAAGCCTTATCGCCAATCGCCAATGCGTCATGGGATAGGAAAAGGGGCATTACTAGCGCAGCCGCCGCCACAAGCGGTTAGCAGCCGGCTGCACGCAATAGGCATCAGTATGCATGCGTAATACCGTTCGCATATATTTGGTAATTAATTAGACTAATCATGCTTCAACAAACTGAAAATTCACAGAGATTATAGCTAAGACATGTGTTTATATTCATTTAGATTTCTAGAAATGTAACTCAACTCGTTCGTGACATATGATAGTTAGTACCCTTTCCTATCGCCCATAGCCGTGCGTATAGCCGGCTGCATGCAATAGGCGCCTATGCGTGATACCATTCGCATATATTTGGTAATTAATTAGACTAATCATGCTTCAACAAACTGAAAATTCACAGAGATTATAGCTAAGACATGTGTTTATATTCATCTAGATTTCTAGAAATGTAACTCAACTCGTTAGCGAGATATGATAGTTAGTACCCTTTCCTATCGCCCATAACTGTGCGTATAGCCGGCTGCACGCAATAGGCGCCTATGAGCAATACCGTTCGCATATATTTGGTAATTAATTAGACTAATCATGCTTCAACAAACTGAAAATTCACAGAGATTATAGCTAAGACATGTGTTTATATTCATCTAGATTTCTAGAAATGTAACTCAACTCGTTTGCAAAATATAATAGTTAGTACCCTTTCCTATCACCCATAGCCGTGCGTATATTACCTATGAGCGCCGATCGATGCCCCCTTTTCCATCCCATCATGCTTTGCGGTGGTGCGCCATCTGGTAATATTTACCGATTAGCGATAAGGTCTATTGCACTCATATTATTATGCACCTGTTTGTTTATTGGGTTTATCCCTGAAGGCACTTAATTTACTACCTTGTCACTATCACAGGGACCTGAGGCAAAATAAAAAATAAAAATGTGTTATATAAAAAAAGAAGTATCTCTTTTTATATAACACATTTTTATTCTCTTTTTATATAACACATTTTTATTTTTTACTATTGTACCAGGTCTACATAACATTGGACGCGCTGCGGAAAGTAAACGGAGAACCATAATCCATTCAGCAATAAACATTCTTCTTAAACAACGGGAATACACACAAGATCGAAAATCCGCTAGTATGCCAATAAATCCACTAGGATGACAACAAGTGTAAGTGACTGTAAGACTAGCGCGGCATCCTAAGGCCAAACTAACGGTGAAAGCAGTGTACCAGATCCAGTGGCGAGTGACCTCGATTGCAGTGAAACTCGTCGCACAGAGTCATGAGCTGAGAGGGTCTATGCTCCCCCGTACTGCCGCGAATCGTACCCTGCGTACGGTCCCCGTATTACCGCGAACGCTAACCCTGTGACTATGCTAAATACCGAACCCTACCTCGTCTCACCTTCACTAACGAGTCTAGGGAGTCGCCCCAGACGCCCTACTCCCGAACCCGAACCCGCAACCCCTAAGGCCCATCGGAGATGAAAATCCGGTTTTACTCCACGCCCGCATGCCCGCTTTAGTCCCGCCCAAAAAAGTCATTATTTACCAAAAAAGTTTCATTATTTCGAAAAAAATTCCGGGGCGGTCACTGCAAACAATAACTAGACTATACTCACAAGTGTACTTAGCTCAAACGAGCAACTTCTGATGGCATTTGACAAGCTTGGCAGTCTGATTGTACATGCCACTTTTCTAACCGTAGACATTAATATCCAGGCGCCCGCAAATAAATGATTGTCGAAAAAAAATCCGAAGATGCACGCACGTTTCAAACCGAAAAATTCTTCCTTCCGAATCATCAGGTGAAAAACTGAAAAACATTTTCAGCCTGATATATATATTTTAATAATTTAATAATAATTAAAGAGGGCGGCCTAGATTGCTTTATTCGTCTGTACTGTTATTTCATTGTATTCAGCCTGAAAATTAAATAGGATGAATAATAATAATTGGGACCAAAAAGCTTCTCATCACGTTTTTTAATAATCCTGTGGACGGAAAAACCGATTTGCTTCATCTCATGGCCAACCCTAATCCTAACCCTAACCGATATCAAATAGTGACAGGTACGTTTTTCCGGCATACCTGCTGGGAGCATAGACCCATGTCATATGTAGCTCTAGACCAAAAATATGTGCCCTAAAAATTTTTATATATCCTGGCATGAACATTAGGCCATGCAAATGAAAAATCCGGTTTACGGTCACCGCCCGCATGCGCCTTTAGTCCGCCGTCCCCAATAAAAATCATTATTTCACAAAAATATTCATTATTTGGAAAAAAATTCCTCTCACTTGAAACATTAAGTAGATAACTCACAAGGCGACTGTGTACTAGCCTAAACGCGAATTCTGATGGATTTTTACAAGCTGGGGCAGATCTGGATTGTACATGCACTTTCGTAACCGCTACGACATATATCCAGCCGGCGCCGAATAACAGATTTGTCGAAAAAACCCGAAGATGCACCGACTTCAAACCCGGAAAATTCCCAACGTGAAAAATGAAAAGAATATTTCAGCCTGAAAAATAAAATACATGAATCAATAAAGAGGGGCGGCTAGTCATTTTTATTGTGGTGGTACTGTATTTCACTGTATTTCAGCCTGAAATAATTAAATAATGATATAATGAATAATTGAAGAAAGAAAGCCCTCATGCACTTTTTAAAATTCCTTGGACGTAAACCGCTGATTTTCTCATTCTCATGCCTTATTTATAGGGCCAAATTAGCTGCAAATAGCCGCTTCCATAGATCAGAAACCTGTAAACTTCTTGTCCGCCTGCAGAAAATGCACGACAACCTTTTTACTATTTCGGCCGGTGTTATCATAGAAAATCAAAGAATACTAAAGCCGGTCGCTTTCATTAACGATTATTACTAGCAATTAACAAAACACTGTGTCTATGCAGTATTCTCTCTCTTTTCAATTCAGCGTTTTGATTTTATTAAAACATCACGACATAATAATCACGCAATACTTCCTACACACAAAACTTGCCAATCTTGCATTGAACCGCCCACAACGAACATTTCTTCACGGCGCCAAGATGAAAAATCATCGCGGTTGGCCTTGTGGTGTCCTTGGCCGTGGGTTTTGCGTTTCAACTCCTGTGACGCCCTGTCCGGTGCGGCTCATATGCGCAAGGATTTGGCAGTTTCTGTGTGTAGCGAAGTTTGCGTGATTTCTTAGTGTTCGATGTATGTAGTTTAATAAGAATAACGTCGATTAAAGCAGCAGATATATCATAGACAACATCAACGAAACATAACATTTTTTAGGGTGCACAACTTTATTGGTCTATATTAGCCGTCACTGCAGCAGGTGAGACCTGTACTGGTGCATGTCGAGACGAGATGTGAGGATGTGTTTCATTTCTGTAAAATTGAGAATAGATGACAGTTTGACTGATTTGTTGAATGAGTTCCAACATCGTTAAATGCTTAATATGTATT
>NW_014577098.1:711277-719157 GCF_000485595.1 Priapulus caudatus | reverse complement strand
ATTCTGAACATGATTATGTTCTTCGGTTTCTTTCGCACCGTCCATGTTATGTAGACTGGTACCATACTGCTGTATAAGAACTTTATTAAGAGTGAATAGAGAAAGAGATCATCTATTTCTATTTCTTGTTGGCTCTGTCCCGCCATCTATTAGTATGATACGGTATTTTTGTTTTGCTGCTTGTATTTCTATTATATATATTTGCTGTTTTATGCCACATTTGTGGTATGTCACTATGTACTAGATTTAAATACGAATTCAATTACTACAGTGACCGATACGCGCTGTTGTTTTGTTAGAGTCCTAAGTGAAGTCAGCATGAGTCAGACTCAGAGGGCGTGTAGTCAGTCTAACAGTAGTAAGGCACAGGGTACAGTACTCAGTACTTTTTTGGCAGTTGATATGGATCCTGCTCATAGAAAGATACTCACCAAGAATCTTGTAGCATTCTGTAATGACTTACAAGTGGAGCTCGTCATGGTAGAGTTGGAAACAAGTGGGATGTTTCTGCAATTCCACGTGGACATGATCCTGGCAAGTATACTTGCAGTGACATGATATCCTGATAATATCTGTGTCTTCATTGTGGGCTCATCACACATGATCATCACATACACTTTACACTTATTTGTGGGGTAACGATATACGTATGGTTTAGGGTTAAAATCAATAATCAACACTTATATGTTTCAGGCAGAGAAGGTAGAGTTCAATAAACGGAAGAAGGTCGTGCAGCTGGTTCAGCAGAGTGGCCCTAAAGCGTTTGACTTATTTCACCGAGCGTTGCAGAACACAAACCAGACGCACCTAGCGAACTTATTGTATGTGTAGCCACGAACAGACGCATCCTCCATGACTATATATATGTTTATGGCACAACAAAATAACTTACTGTAGGCCTACAACATGTGATGTACAACATGTGACGTACAACGTGTGATGTAGGCCCCCTATGTGTATGTAATTTACATCGTTGTGTTTTTATCTAAATAGAATCCAGGCTATAATTATAACATAGGAAATCTGCAAACTCTACATGATGGTGAGATGCCGAACACTATAAATGTAGCAAAATAGTTGCCTTACAACTTCAACTCTTGCATCGATTTTGCAGGAAGCCAGATGTCACAGTGCCATTCTTACGGAGCACGCCTCCAGAAGCCAAGAGCGCGGCGCCATCTTTCAAGGCAAAATATCTTCCGAGCGACACTCCCGCCAACCTGATAGATGTTGACGTGCGTCCTGGGCGGCCCGCCCCATACAACCCGCTTGACGCGTACCGCATGGAGAGTGCCCCGAGCGGACTGTGCTTGATCGTAAACAACAGAGCGTTTGAGCGGCTCAGCGAGCGGCGGGGCACGGACCTCGACGCGCTCAACGTGCGCTTGCTCTTTGAGGGTCTCGGATTCGCGGTACTGCCGGAGAAGAAGGACCGCACCGTCACGCAGATGAGAGAAGAGCTGGAGTTCTTTGCTGCGCGGCCCGACCACAGAGACTGCGCCGTCGTCGTCGTCCTTAGCCATGGCACGTGGCGCAATGGCGACGAGATACACGGCGTCGACGGGAGGCCCGCAGATGGCACCACGCTCAACTTCAATGACCTGTTGAGGATGTTCGGAAGTACGGCGGCCCTTTGGCATTCTCGGACACGCGAATGTCTCGTATCTCGTGGAAAACGGGACTGAAGTCAATTGATATTAATTAATGGATAATATGATTTCCGATCATGTTTTATGTTATTTATATCTTGTGATTAGATCGCATTACGTTTTGCTTCTGCAGGTCTGTCGCATTAATTTCTTAGCTAGGTTGTTATTTCAGATCAGTTGATGTCAATAATTGCTTAGATCAGATTTTACCTCAGAGCTAGACAATATTTCAGGTGTGATGACCTATTGCATGTTCAAGTCTTTTGTAAATTGTGCAAATTATCAGTTTTATTGGAAAGGACAGACAATGCATAATTAGTTACGCTTTGTAGTAAGCAATGGATGTCTCTATTTGACAGGGGAACAAGCACCAGCACTCAAAGACAAGCCAAAGTTGTTTATCATCCAGGCATGTAGAGGTGGTAGGTTGTCTTTTATCATAATTCATGAACGTGAGCTTATGATATTGTAAGTCACAATGCAGCTGCATCTAATCTGTGGTCTCATCATAATATGGTTTCAGTCTTATAATCTGAACGCGTATAGAGTCGTTTTCTACGTCTGTATTGCGTGAGTTTGTATTCATCTAGCAATTCTTTTCGGTGACGTTCTCGTGAAATTTGCTGCAGAAGATACTGACCTCGGTAGCCCACAGACAAAGTCTGATGCCTCGGATGGCTCCAGTAGTCCCCCACGGGCACAACAAATGTCAGAGGCTCCCCCTAGTGGTATCGAGGAAACAGACGCGCAGCCAATTGTCGTAGAGATGAAGCCGAGAGATCCAAACATGGGTGATCACATCGTGTGTCGTTCTACGATGCCAGGTGTGTGGCCTGCTAGGTTTTGTGTGCATATCTCCTACCTCTACTCTTGCAGCTGCTCATTTTATCACCTGGTCTTTCTGTTATAGCTGATCTCCCCTTCTCCCCCTCTCTATAGTTGCTCTCTGAGTCTCCAGCTCCTCCTCTCTATAGTTACTCTTCCTATTTCATCATCTCTATAGTTTTTCTCCCCATCTCCTCCTATCTATAGCTGCTCTCCCCATCTCCTACTTTCCATGTTATAGCTGCTCTCCCCATCTCCTACTTTCCATGTTATAGCTGCTCTCCCCATCTCCTACTTTCCATGTTATAGCTGCTCTCCCCATCTCCTCTCTATAGCTGCTCTCCCCATCTCCTCCTCTCTATAGTTTCTCTCCCTATCTCAATGCATTGCATCACATTACATCACATCACATTAGATTGTATTGCGTTTGACACTGCAGGTTTCAAGTCGTGGAGAAACGAGGTGAGGGGCTCATGGTTTATACAGTCCCTCGTTGAGGTGTTTATGAACTACGCCTGCACAGACAACATCAACGATCTCATGACGAAGGTAAGTTGCCCTGACTACGAGCACGTTCTCATGGCAATGCTAGCATCCACGTTCAGTTACGCAACACGTCAGTGCTAAACAGTAGCAGAGAGGGTAGAACTGCACAGATATGCCCAAGCTTTCATCTTGTAAACAGTTAACACCTATTTGCCTCTAACCACCAACTTCGTGTGAGAACGAGCTGCTATTATGAAACGTGCATCATGTCCTTGTGTTATTCGTGGTTTCATGCTGGCTTTTTGTTATGTATGAAGGTCAACCAACTGGTCGCCACAAGGTATCAGTCACTAGATGGAGCCAAGCAGATGCCGGTATTTGAGAGCAGTCTGAGGAAGCCATTCTACTTCAACCCCACGGGAACACAGTGAAGCAGATGACAACTCAACGCAATACAGCTTGCAGCAACGTCACAACATACAGCAATTTCGCAATCGCTATGCAATAGCTCGTGATAACATGAGGATTTTCAGAGAGAATAGGTTCATACGATGAGTCTCTTACCGTACTCTTGATGATGAAGTTTGTAATGAGTTCTGAAAATGCTTGCAATGATGTAAAACGTTGCAGATGAAATTAATGGATTGGAAGGAATTTATGGTGACACATTTTTTGTACATTGTGTGAAGAATGGTGGTTGACTTTTAAAATTGGTTACTGCAAAATATTTTAATTTACAGTAAAATACAATTACATAATTACTACATAACATCAGGAGTGAATAATAATAGATTCTATTATTATTCACTCCTGATAATATCAGGAGTAAGATAATATATATATATATATTATCTTACTCCTGATAATATGTATGTAAATGCCTTATATTACTTGTTTTGTTGTGATATTTTTGTAAATTTTTACATTTGTAAGAATCTTGTTAACTGAGATATAATGTCCAAAGTAATCATCTCATGATATATGAAATAATATAATAACGAATATTATATTTTTTGTATTAAATTTGTTATTAGGATTGTGAAATGAGTGAATGACCCTTGGTGGGGAGAACGATAATCAATTCAATACATGCACAACCAATTTAGCAAATGACATTCAGTTTATTTTACTTGGTGTCACTAATGTACATAGACGATTATATTAGCTACAAGAGCATTAAAAACTTCATTGCTTAATTATGTAAGAAATCATTGCTTTATAAGAAATCATTCATGTATTTTTATCAAAATTATACATTTTTATAAAATTGTCATAAATTAATATTAGCATTCATATTTATTTAGCAAGAATAGGAAACAAATGGGACAATAAATCTTAACAGCTATAATCAACCCACATCTATCTGCAACCTGCACCCCTCTTGTGAATCACTCTCCCTCTCATCTGCTGCCTCCATGGTTATACACCCTGTCTGCTGTATCATCTATAATCTATAGACGGGATAGTTCATGTTGTCCTCGCTGTGCAGTCGTTTCTGCGACGCAAAGATATCCAGACAATGCGCAACCACCTAAAGCAACGGAAGAGACAAAGTGAGCGTGTGCAGTTTAATTGAAATGAATAGACAAGGGTTGAATTTCACACACCTACTGAACATGTCTTAGATTTCTGACGCTATTGTTATGACATAAAATCAGACAACGACTAGCTACACCTCCCTGTCATTCAGTCCGGGCAGATAGCTAGGTCAGTTGTTCTAAATGCTAATTTATTTGAAGACCGATTTATAAAGGAAGGCGGTTATAACGATCACATCGCACGACTATGTAACTCATGCAGACAATGCAAGAGAGATACTTGCCTTGCGAGTGTCCTGAGGTAGAATCACGCCATCATTCCACATGCGACTCGCTGCATAGAAGGCAGACGACTGCGCATCCATCTCTTCTAGCAGCTCAGGTTGGTCCTACACACCAGCAAGCAAAGGTTACTAACAGTTCTCAGCTATGCCACGCATGTCACACGAACCACCATACCATACCATACCACAAACATGACATATTCATACAATATAGATATACACTATATATGCTACATATACAACTGAATAGATACCTATAATCGATTGTGTGACATAAAATTATTGACGAGAGCTATTTTTCCCACAGACTTAAAAAAGAGCTCCCAGGAAAAAATAAGTTATTTTTTTCCCTGGTATGCATGCATATAAACAGATGTATGTATAGACAACTGTTTAAATATATTCATCATAAATGATGAGCGAGATGGGTGGCTAGACATGATGCGGCCATGATGCCAAGGCGCGCCGAGGATTGACACTGTGTCTTCCAATCACAGCCTACGCCGCACCTCTCTATAATATAATATAAGGTGGGGACCCATCACAGTACCAAATCGCCAATCTCAGGAACTACGGCATTCTGCTAGGCTAGAACGGTTTCCTACAATAGAGTTTGGCACAAAAACGAAAATAGCACGCCGCTTAGCACACTGTGCTACGTCCTTCTGTTGCATTTTGGCATCTCCGTAATCATAATAAGCCCCGCCTTCTTCGTTGATGGGCATGAATGTGGCATCAACGACGTGACCCGTTACTGCGTGTAGGTGTTTTGCGAGACTGTTTGCTTTTCGTAAATAATGAAAGGCCCGGCCGATGCATTTCGCACCGAAGTGGAAACATTTTTACCCGCTTTTGGAAGCGAACGAGTGCGTCATTCATTGAATATTAAAGTTTTTCTTAAAATTAAATAATTCCAAAAATCCCTAACCGCGCTACTCGATTGTTTTAGTCAATGAACGTAGCTGTGTTTGTGACGTCTTGCCCACGCGCTTTATGCTTGGATTAGCGGGCCTCGAAATGGATATCGGAGGCAGGCACCTCGCAACCCGCGTGTTTGTTTACATATGTTATAGCTTTGTGACGTACGGTGTTCGGGAGTTCTGCAATGAATAACCTCGTAATTTCTCACATTTCTTAAGGTGCATGGAACATTTTACCAATTTAGTGGTGTCAGTTAGTCACGGATATGTCACAGTAAGTACTAACCGTATGTTTCACATACGTTCACCTATTTTGCACACAGGCGGTCGATCATTGTGAAAGATTGTGTAAAGATTTATTTTCATTGAGACGTTCCAAGCTCTTTCATCAGTCTTGTACGTCAATGCACGTGTGCCAAGAGCCATAAACTCAACACAATTTCATCTCTGTTATTGTTTACACCTGAATGCGTGATTGATCAGGGAGGGGGTGCATGTAAGAGGGAGACATTTTCTTTGGGGTTCCAAAAAACACAATTCCACTTGACAATTTCATGGGCCATTTCAATTGGAAGCTCTGCATAATGGACCCCCAACAAGCCCTGTGACTGACTAGCTCTTATTTAGCCGCCGATAGTTCTTATTTAGAACAAAGTGTTCATTGTTATCTTCTAAAACTACAGACCATCCGCTGACCGCTGTGGAGACGTGCGCCGGGCCTCGAATTTGGCGCTCGTCTCCACTGCGGACAGCGCTTCATACTTGAACATCCCCGCGGAACTGCGCGTCTCATCCGCACGCAGCGCTCGGGATCAACAGCAAAGCTGTGCCACGCAATCTTGTATCATGTCTCTCTGGATACATGGATAAATGAACAATTGCATCTCATTTGCAACTGAATGTTGCCCCAGATGGGCAGGTAGATGAACTGTCAGATAAACGTTCCAACAAAGTATATCAATTTTTTTAGCAGTAGCAGATATGTTCAGATATATGATTTGCTTGAAAGCCAGTACAGACCTGCAGTAACTTGCCCTGTAGACTGCTGTCATCCATCATGGAGACTTTGGACTGTGGCCAGACGAACATAAAGCTTGGACTGAATGATCTTCCGCACTGAAGCAAATCCACAAATCTCACATTCACACATAAAATTAATTACTGCCTAAAGAATTTAAGATGGATAAATATAAGAAAATAAATAGTAAAAAGAAAAAAAATACTCAATCAGACTCTTGTAAGTTGCTGATGTCAACAAGCAGTTCTCAACGGTTGAGGAGGTTGCCAATGTTTAGAAACATATTTAATTCTGTAAATATTTTCACATGTATCTGTATCACATTTATTGTGCCCACGCTTGCTGTTAAAATAGAACTTGACTGCACCAGCTGCTCCTTTCCTACGAAAAACCTACACCACTGGTACATACCACGGCAAAACTTTGCATTCCACGATTACTGCCCGTCGTGACTGTGATTTTGCGAACATTCGACGTGGCTACGGCGGCCATCATGGATGCGTGAGCACGTAGAATCGCCCCCTGGTGTTGTTTCGCTGAAACATAAATAACAGTTCCTATCAATACCTCAACAACAGGAGTGACTAATGAAGCGTTGAAGAACTACTGCTTCGACTAATGATAGAATTTCAATTGACGTTATTATAAAACTTCGATATGTGTTACTACTTGTGATACTATTCCGCAGACAGCACCACACAGAACCACTAATACACGTGAAGTCAAACCTGTGTTATATGCACCTCTATAAAATGACATCTGCATATAAAGAACACTTTTGAGGATTTCCTTGAATCGTTGTTATACAGTAAAAGCACCTCTACAAAACAAGCTCTACTCTATAAAGGACAATTTGGGGGTTTCCCTTCAGTGACCTAGCTTCATATACAGGTTTGACTACTCGCCCAAGCAAACATACTAACCATGATGTTGAGCCGACATGCTGCTGCTGTTCTGCAGGAAAAGCAGAGGCACGTCCCTCTGACTGCACAGCTGTACGAAATGCGACCCCTTCATGGCTGCTTTCTCTGTTAGCTCTCCATTATTAGCTACAATTCCCACCAGGTGGCTGCACCATCACAAATAATACAATTACAAGCATTCTCTACAATATTAATATGACAAAAAGAACAAATATGACATAAATATATAAATAAATA
>NW_014577098.1:678908-711212 GCF_000485595.1 Priapulus caudatus | reverse complement strand
GTAGGTGTGCGTAGTAATAGTAGTAGTAAGCAGTGGACAAAATACACGGGGGCGGCTGGCGATTTCGCCACCGAAATGCCAAAAAGAGCCCCCGAAAACATGTTATTGGGGGCGACGCCAAAAGAAAAAGTTGCCCTGGAAATCGATTGTCCAGGTCGGTCCCGCGCCTTGCCGCTCTCGCTCGGCGTTGCTGCTCTGCGATGCCTAGGCCTCTGCCGCTAGCGGCAGCCGGTTCCACGGCGCGGTAGAATTCATGGTATGGTGTGACTGTCAAGTGTTTACCATGTAAGCATGCATGTGTGTACTGTACTGTATTGCATTCAATCAAGCGCACGCCGCCGCCCGCGCGTATATACGTGTGTGCCTGTGCGTGCGCTTGCGTGTGTGCCTGCGCATGTGCGTGCGTGCATGCGTGCGTGCGTGCCTGTGTGTGCCGGTGTGCCTGCGGGCATGCTTGCGTGTGTGCCTGCGTGCGTGCATGTGTGCACGTGCGTGCGTGCCTGCGCGTGTGCCTGCATGCATGCCTGCGTGTGTGCGGGTGTGCCTGCGGGCGTGCCTACGTAGACCCGTAGGACCAACGACCCGTAGGATTATAGAACGGTAATCCATGGAAAATCCTAATGAAATTCACACGTATATTTTTAGCTGAACCTGTGATGTATCAGGCCCGTAGCCAGCTTTGTATTGGGGGGGTTCGTTTTTCAATGTTGGCAATTTGCTCAGCAGGGGCGTGTACAGGATTTGTACCAGGGGGGGTCTAACCGTAACCCGAAGTTGCGAGCACGCGAAGGGGGGGTCTGGGGGTCTTAAAATTTTTTAAATTACACCCCCTCAGATGCGTTTTCTGCGCGAGCAAGGTGGGGTCCGGACTCCCTGGACCCCCCCTGTACACGCCCCTGCTCGGGCGCGATGCAACCAGGCGAGAGAGCCAAGCGACCGAGCGGGGGGAGGGTGCGGGAGGGGGTGTTCACTGTTCACGCTCCCGCACGATGGAGATTTTGCAATTATTACACTAAAATGGAGCGACCTGAGGTGAAATTCTTGCAAATTTAAAAAAAAAATTTTTTCGTTTTAACCCCCCGAACCCCCCCTGGCTACTGGCCTGATGTATTCACTATTCAAGGTGCATTTGTGGTTGTGACTTGTGAGTTGTGATTATCATGTTAGTCTGTCAGTCTGATGAATAACTGTCTTGAATATTGACTGAATGTTCTTTGTTATTCTACAATATTAATATGACAAAAAGAACAAATATGACATAAATATATAAATAAATAAATATGTATATATATATATATATATATATATATATATATATATAATATCTTTATATGTATTATAATATCTTTCACTCCGGCACTCAATGCACACAGCAAACCATCACATAGCAAAAGTTTACCCCTGTATATGCCCGAAGCCTGTCACAAGCTCAGAGCTGTATTTCGCCTTGAACGAATGGAATGCACTGCCATCCAAGATTCTTGCCAAAACCTATACCACACCAACACACATAACAGAGAGTCAAGTCAGCCCTAGTGATAGCTGCAGACACGTCCAAAACCGCAATTCAAGGTCACCAATTTGCAGATTCTTGGTGTGGTGTTAACTCATTAGTGATTCTACATTTGGTGGAACTCATGCACTACTTAAAGCGTCCACCTACGCATTGTTACTGTATAGCACATCTTAATATAACAATGACTTCCATGTTAATGGAATGCAAATATCAGTATGCAGTATAAATATGCATCTGGAAATAGTGTGTCATGCCACAGCATCTATCTGTAGTACCAGGTGTCTGTCAAAACAGTGCTCAAGATACTGTGTGAAAACAGTATCTGTATCCATGTATAGTATGTGATACTACGACTGATCCATAGTCAGTCATTACTGTCTGCCCAACCGCCAGCCTGCTAGCCTGACAGTGTCCCGCATGCTTGGTGGCCATCCACCCATCTGTACATCACTGTGCACCAATCTTCATTTGTCTGCATGCTTGGTGTTCATCCATCTATCTGTACATATGTATGCATGTGCCCCCATCTGTCTGCATGCTTGGTGTTCGTTTATGCAATTTCACCCATGTACTACGGCACATGCACCTTGTCGACGTGAATCGGTGAGTTTTTGGAGTCGGGCGCGAGGGCAGCTAACTCGTCGCTGGCATACAGTGGCTCCTCCCAGTGGCGGTTATCCACGGCCGGCGACTCCCTATTCAAACACGCGATGCTGTCCCGGAGCATTTCGAATCCCTCTTCCTCGTCCCGCGCGAAGTAATCCGCACAGCCACTCACTCTGTAAGAGTCGGAGTACAAGTGTGAGCACGACGACGCCCCGTTCTCTCTAAGGCTCTAAGCAGTAGGTCAATAAGACTAAGACTAAGACTAATACATAAACAAGTGTATGATAATAACATGTAATATGATAATAACATGTGATATGATAATAACATGTAATATGATAATAACATGTAATATGATAATAACATGTAATATGATAATAAACGTTGCGATCTGTCCTAAATAATATACAGGACAACTACCCAGTGTGGAGCGTGGCGCCACCTAGCTCCTCTGGGGTGACGACCTCGCCGAGAGCTGCGCGGACGAGCGGCGGACCGGCGAGGAAGATCGTGCCGATGCGATCAACTATGATCGTGTCTGTAGCCATCGTGGGAACGTAAGCAGCGCCGGCAGTGCAGCTGCCACACACCATCGTCACCTGAAACACCGCAGCATTCGCATGATGATTGTGTCTATTGTGGGAATGTATGCATGTGCTGCGCGGACCAAGACCGCGACAACTGGTGATCGCACTCGCATAAAGACAGCAGACTGTCAATACTAACTGTGCAACAATATTAATCCGAAATACCATGTGGGAAAAAATGTGGAAAAATAGGAAATTTAATGAGTTTCACTGTTTTTTCCCCCTACAAATAACAGCACAGGTCTTTGTGACGAGAGCACACACTATAGCATCATCATCACCAAAACCATACCTCTATTGCAAACCTTAACCCTACACCTAACTCTTAAGTAATCCCAACTAAATCATTAGGAACTGGGGTCCTTATGTAGATGTAACCCTCAAAAAACTTTCACAGGACTGCGATGACCTAGAGCCACAGTGGTTAGTGGCAGTGTGTGGAGGCTTACCTGAGCGATATCCATGGAATTCATCACAGCCTGATTGTAGAAGGTTTGGCCACCGGTCTCCGGAAAGATATCTGCCTGACAGAAGCAACGGGAAACGTTTTTATAAACCGAGTTTCTTGCCTTTAAATCTCGGTTGTAAGACTATCAGCATCTCTGTATATCCGCTCGTCTGTACATATGCCTGTACATACCTGCAGGGGCAAAAATGCACCTCCACTGTCTATAAGGTATATACAGGGCAGTCTCAACTCCTTTGCGATCTCCTGCATCCTCAACTGCTTCTTCACTGTGATTGGATACACTGTACCACCCTTGACAGTGGCATCGTTTGCGACTATCATAACCCATGTGTTGCTTACTCGCCCAATCCCTAAAGAAAGAAATTGCTAGATTTAAATCCAAACTTCGGTTGACGTTACTTACAAAAACTAATGGCGGAATATGGCACAGATGGGGATAAAATGGCATCCAAGCACAACCCCCAAACCAAAACAGTGCTCTCTCGATCAGAAGAGTGTGACCGTGAATTTAAGGAGTAGGTGTGCGTAGTAATAGTAGTAGTAAGCAGTGGACAAAATACACGGGGGCGGCGCATTTCGCCACCGAAATGCCAAAAAGAGCCCCCGAAAAACATGATATCGGGGCGACGCCAAAAGAAAAAGTCGCCCTGGAAATGCATTGTCCAGGTACGTCCGCGCCTTGCCGCTTTCGCTCGGCGTTGCTGCGGCTGCGATGCCTAGCCCTCTGCAGCTAGCAGCAGCGCCGGTCCACGGCGCGGCGTAAGAAATTCATGGTACGGTGTAAACTGTCAAGTTTACCATTTAAGCATGCATGTGTCACTGTACTGTATTGCATCAATCAAATCGCACGCCGCCGCCCGCGCGTATATACGTGTGTGCTGTGCCGGCTTGCGTGTGGCCTGCGCATGTGCGGCGTGCCTGTTGGTGCCGCTGTGCCTGCGGCATGCTTGCGTGTGTGCCTGTGCGCGTGCGTGCGTGCGTGCCTGTCGTGTGCCGTGTGCCTGCGGGCATGCTGCGTGTGTGCCTGCGTGCGTGCGTGCGTGCCTGCGCGTGCTGGCCTGCGTGCGTGGCGCGGGTTGTGCTGCGGGCGCCTACGTAGACCCGTAGGGACCAACGACCCGTAGAATTATAGAAGCGGTAATCATGGAAAATCCTAATGAAATTCACACGTATATTTTTAGCTGAACTGTATGTATTCACTATTCAAGGTGCATTGTGGTTGTGACTTGTGAGTTGTGATTATCATGTTAGTCTGTCAGTCTGATTAATAACTGTCTGAATATGACTGAATGTTCTTGTTTGTCTGTACAAGCTTGCTAATTGGTGTATGTGTGCGTGTGTGGTGTGGGTGTGTGTGTGTGTGTGTGTGTGTGGGTGTGTGTGTGTGCGCTGCACCCACGAGTGGTATTAGCTACTGCTGTGTATATATTTGAAGAAACAGCCCTGGAAAAAAAGTCGCCCTGGAAAGTGGAAAAAGCCTGGGAAAATGAAAAAGTAGCCCGCCGAAATTTTGGGCGGTTTTGCAAAAAAGCCCGGAAAAAAAAAATTTTAATGTCTTATTTATATAGAACAGATACCACAGCATAGAATGCACTCATGTAATCAAGACTGATTAAAAAAAACATTTATAGTTGCCATTTCACTAACAGACGTGTGGGTTCGATACAGAAACAAGCAATCGATAAATCGGCATATTTGTGCTCACGATGCCTTACTAAAATCTACTCTGAGCTGCTAGCTCTGCTACGAGACTGGCTGCTGTGCTGGCTAGCTGCTACTGCTGCCACTTCCACTGCCACTACTACATAATAATACTAATACCACTAATTATTATTTACTACTACTACACCATAATATAATAATAAGTCAATCATATAGTCCAACTAAGTGAAAGCAGCAACGCGCAAACACACCTGAGGACCATGCCGGCGCGTGCACATCCCCATAGTCCATGTCGACCCAGCGATGCTGCTAGTCTAGAAAGCCTCGCTGGTCATCGAGAGCAGCCTGCAGGCGTCTCTAACGAGCCAGCTTTCCTTGTTGACCTCTGTGTGCCGTTGACGCATCTCTTCGCCGCCGCCTGCGCACACATGTCCACCAGCTGGCGCCACTGCTTAAGCCTAGCAACTGGCTCCTTCGTGAAGAGGTTCCCAGTACGGCTTAGAGACGTCGTCTACTCTGCCATCGATCACTCGAATTTGCTCCTGCGGGAAAGGCCAATGAGCAGCCGGTGACCGTTACGTGCACATGCCACATGCTTGTGCACGCAGGGCACGCACACACGCAACACAACACACACCAGTCACGTGTGAACACAGCGACCACATTTAAAATTAGGCTCGGCCCAGATAGTTTACATACAGATATTGAAACCATTCTTTGATAAATTTAACATTGAGAGTTGTTCTAAGCCTGCTTTGTTTTGTGTCAGACCATTACAAGTAATATGCAAGTACTATCATGTACGGGATCTCGTCACTGGGATGCGAGTAGGGGGGGCTTTGCAGATACTCTGAAGTAAGGTGCTGCTAGTGGCAGCGCTTCTGCGAGTGAACACTGATATCTGCGCATAATTGACCCGTCAGCAACTTTGTCCTGCCTAGCGCGTACACCGCTCCATGCAGCGCAATTTCAGCGTATGTCAGGCCAACACACACACGATGTAAGCTGTCACGTTCGCATTAAGGCAGCTGGATATTTAAACCGTATACGGCGCAGAGCTATCCAAAGTCGGCTAGTTTTACCGTACACCACATTTGATTGGCTAAGATATATTTATGACATCCATCACATTACGTTTGAATCCCATACAGTTAGCTTTCTAGCAAAACTTTTAGGTTCAAATCCCATTTAGTCGACACATTGTAGCCCGGTGATCATAGAGCTATTTTCAGTAGAATCATCTTCCAATACAGAAACCTTTTGAACACATCTATAATATATAACAAGTTGTTCACCCGAATTAGTCCGTACGCCGCATATAAACTAGAAGAACACCGCAGCCTAGAGGAAAACAAAAAAAGAACAAAAAAAAAATACATATTTACAGAAATCAGCAATTGTCTGGTAAGTGGTTCTGGCTGAAAACAAAATCTTAAAAAAGTTAAAAAAGGTAAAAATTGAATAAAGAATATCTATTCATATAGATGGCGGTGCGTACAAGATAACATCAACGTACGTGTGAACACGGGGTATACGCTTAACGGTGGCAGTGGCCTAAATGGCTTAGACATCCGCTGCCACACCGGATTCCGGGTTAGTCCTAGCCGAGGAACTTTATTTGCTTTTTCCCCTTTTTTTACTTTTTCCCTTAATTTATTTGTAATTATTAATTTATTTAATTAATTATTTTTTTAAATTATTAAAAGGACAGTAGCCCTAGATTACTGCCAGTACCAACACGTGTACTTACTGTAATAACATAATCGTCATATACCACATTTTGTTGGCACCAGATACTTAATCTAATTATCTACACATCAACGCTACGCAAATTTGAACGGCGCCATGACACCCGCGACCGTGCGCCCACCGAAAAGTCGCGTATTGGATATTAATTTTGCAGGTAAATGAACGAGTGATAATCACAAAAGCCAATTAATTTATTACCTAAATGCACTTAACCGAACGAGATTCATTTAGGGCAAATTGATCCACGGATATATAAACTGAAACCTATATGTCGTATAAGATTACAATCCTTTTCTTTAAATGAATAACATAAGAAATACCCTCGGTCTGTAGGCCCATTGGGACTGGAAAATGGTTTTGCCGTCAACTTCTCAGAGTCGTGCGCTCTGGTGGCGCCACCGTCGTGTGTAATCAAACTTGTAGTCCGGTTTAGTTTAAAAACATTTTTTAAAAATATTCTCTAATAGGATTGAACATGAAAACTTTTTATGTAGGCGCAATATAACCTATAAATGGGTAGCTGAAAACAACCTAGAACCTAGAGGCTACTTTCCTTATTATTTATTTTAATGCTTGATTTCTTATTATTTTAGTTGGGCTGAATGGATGGGATGGCATGTGCATGGGATGCATGCAATGCATGGGATGGGAGGGATGGGCATAGCCACTGGGATTGGAGGATGGGATGGCATGGATGCCAGGGCATGGCATGGGATGGCATTGCGCATCGATGAGATGGGAGGGGATGGGATGGGATGCGATGCGGTGCGATGGCATGGCATGGCCACGGCATGAAATGGATGGATGCTAGGATGCAGGATAGATCAGATATTGATGTTTTTGGGTATTTCCTTCAACCAAGCGGGTCACCAACTGAGTAACACCAACTAATTTCCCAGTGCAACGCCGGGATCCCACCAGTTAATAATTAGTCGGCGAGGATTCCTCTGACCAATGGCCCACACCAACTAAGGCCGCATCAGCGACAGCGCTCAATCTAACGTCTACTGCGGACGTCTGTGGTGGGAGTGGTGGATTTAGCTAAACCCTGTTAGTCCAAAGGTCGTTCACAATACCACGCGAAATAGGCGAATGCACAGAGATGGGATCAGCGAACCTTCTCAAAAGAATGTTCGGTGGGATCGTCATAAAGTGGCCACAGATGGCGTGTAGACGTTTAAGTGTCTTCAGCATTAAAGATGGTAACTCCCATCCATTCGAGTAGCAACAACTATTTGGCAAGACAAGATTGTAAGCCACTCACATTACCTACGCAAGCCTACAGACTCAAATGCAATAGAGCGCTGAGCACCTGTAACCAAATTAATGCAGGCAAATAAACTGCGCCAACACATGCACAGCCACTGCAGTGCATACGTGACATGTAAACCAACTGACAGTGAACAGAATGACCAAAAAATTATCGATTAAGGAATATACACCTTTTAACCAATGAGCTTTTGAAATTTCACTGGACTGATAGCCTCATACATCCCAGGCATTATACGATTCCTCTAAGCAAACCCGGCAGCAATTCTTATTTCTAACAGACAGTCAACAAATCCATGTTAACGGCCTCCTCTGAGGTAGGGAGGGAGGGTAGGGAGGGGTGGGGGAAGGGTGGGGAAGGGGTGGGGGAGGAAGGGAAGGGGTGGGGGGAGGGCTCTAATAGCAAAAGCATTCACTCCTTTGTTAACGAGTCAACAAATCCATGTTTAACCCGCCTCTGAGGGTCAAAAGGTTACCGACACTTACGACTTCGCAGCAGCAAGAAGGGACATTTCATGTCCCTTCAATAAAGCATAAAAATGCTAGGTCACCGCTGAAACAAAAAAGTTTTTCAATCCTGCCGTGCAGACCCATTCGCTCAGAAAATGTCTAAAAATCTGCCCTTGCCACTGATACCCCTTGACCTGTGACGCTCCAATTTCGCAGCAGGATGGCTTTTCCTAACCATGATGGCTATACACCGACTATCACGACCTAGGTCGAGCCGTTAGATTTGGCCGCAATTATGCATTTCTGCCCTATACCTTAAGTAAGGAGTGAAGGTTCCCCTTCTTTTACACCTCTGACCTTGACCCTTGACGACCCCAGCTTCGAACATCCCAACTCGTTGACGATCCCCCCCGATGTGGCCGAATATCGGACGCGTACGTCGGAGCGTGAAGGATTTTGTGCCCCACCGTTGACCACGACGGACGCACGGACGCACGGACGCACGCCCGACGGACGATCAAAGCGATTCTAACAAAGCTGCATCTGACATGTCAGATGAGCTAAAAAATTTTGGTGGATTTGGTGTGGGTTAGAATCCACCAAAATCGTCGGTGTGGGCATTGGTCAGAGGAATCTCGGACTAGTTAATAATATACTAACATATTATAGACATACATAAATGTATTAGTAGCCAATCAAAAGTACTGTATGGTAAAATAGCGGAGGTGGATACTCTGCCGTATACGGTTAAATATCCACTGCGTTCAATCCTAAATGTTGATGTTAATTGTTGTTGTTGCTGCTGACAACGATAACGATGACAATGACAACGATACTGGGGCCCCTTTCACGAAGCTATCGCAAAAACACCATCTTAAGGATATCCTTAGAATTCTTGTACGAGAGCCTAACGCTGTCCTAAACGTCCCTAGTTAAAGTGTTTCACGAAACTTATGCCGGTGCGTTGTTAGACGGTCCTTAAAATTCAGCTGTAACGATGTTGCTGGCAGCATAGACTGGTACCCAGGCTATCTCTACACCTTGCTACTAGATAGTCTATATATAGAGACATGTTACAAGTCTAATGGCGACCCAGCTCACTGTGAGTTGCTACGCTAATCTCTCGCGTCATTTAGTTTTAATAAATGTAGGTACAACAGCGTGCAAACTAAAAATAATAGGTCAAAAGTATTTTTAAATGCCAAGTACCTGAGAAATAATTAAACTAAAGCAAGGTTGTCATATTTCCTGCAACTAGAACTACCAAAAATGACGTAGGCCTATTGACTGAACAAAAATGTAACATACATTCTGAAGGTTTAGATTTACGTTTACTTTGATACAGTATTGGCGCCATACAGTAATTACATACACGAACAGCCGAAGCACATGTAAGGTGCAAGGAAGCATTTCATCTCTTCAAAATCTGCTACCACAATAAGAAGCTTCTTAGCCACACTTAACCCCTGAGCGTCATGCCTTCACAAGCCTTGCACAGTATTCTCGTAGACACCGAAAAGTTACCTTCTCAGCGGGTTTTCGCTTTACACTAGGGCCTACTGCTTGCCAAAACAATGAAAACGCGGGAAAACTCGCGTTGCTTGCTGTACGATAGCCTAAGTACTGCCCCTGACCTGTCCTTAAGATTCCTCCTTAATAACAATGTCGTTGAGTTAGCGAGACGTTTGTGAAATGTAGAAACTTAGCGAGGATTTCGTGAAACACTCTATATATAAGGATATCCTAAAATCCCTCTTTAACCCATCACTAACTTTAACCCCCTATCCTCCTGGGTTTGGGTTACATTATTGTATCTATAACTTAAGCCTCAGTCACACTGGGGCCGGACTGTCCACGGATTACCGCGGATGGGGCAGGATCTCCCCGGACCGTAAAATTTATAATCCGTGGCGATCCGGGTGAAAAAATTACGAGACGGTCGAAAAAAAGCATCATCGGGCCGGATCGGGCCGGACCAGAACGGCAGCGCCACGGATCATCCTGGATTGAGCCCGGATGAAGCCGGCCCCAGGACGGAGTCACTACGGACCGCCCCGGACCGCCCCGGACTGCCTCGGACCGCCACGGACCTGATCCGGCCTGGTCCGGCCCCGTCCTGGCCCATCCGTGCTCCCATCCATGTTGGGTCCGGCTTGATCCGTAGTGATCCGTGGCCGATAAAAACGACACGGATGTATCAGAAGAGTGTGACCGTGAATTTAAGGAGTAGGTGTGCGTAGTAATAGTAGTAGTAAGCAGTGGAAAAAATACACGGGGGCGGCGGGCGATTTTGCCCCCGAAATGCCAAAAAGAAAAAGTCGCCCTGGAAATTTTGGAGGGTTTGCAAAAAAAGCCCCGGAAAAAAAAAATTCACTGGTAGTAAGGTAAAAATTTAAAATTCTTATTTATATAGCAGAACCACAGTATAAATGCACGTATGTAATCAATCTGTTAAAAAAACATTTATAGCTGTCCATTTCATCTACAGACTTGTGGTGTTTCGATACACGAAACAAAGCAATCGATAAATCGCAGTTTTGCTTCCACGGATGTGCCTTACTAATAAATCTACTGCTGATGCTGCTGCTAGTGCTACTCAGTACTGCTGCTGTTGCTGCTGCTGCTACTGCTGCCACTTCCACTGCCACTACTAATAATAATACTAATACCACTATTATTATTACTACTACTACTACCGATAATAATAATAATAATAATAATAGTCATACTAATGAAACAGCAACGCGCACACACCTGAGACCATGCCGGCGCTTGGCACATCCCCATAGTCCATGTCGACTCCAGCGATGCTGCCTAGCTCTAGGAAGCTCTGCTGGTCATCGAGTAGCAGCTGCAGGCGTCTCCTAACGAGCAGCTTCTTGTTGACCTCCGTGTGCCTCTTGACGGATCTCTCACCGCCGCCCTGCCGACACATGTCCACCAGCTGGCGCCACTGCTTAGCTAGCAACCGGCTCTTGGTGAGAGTTTCCCAGTACGGCTTAGAGACGTCGTCTACTCTGCCATCGACTACTCTGAATTTGCTCCTGGGAAAGGCCAATGAGAGCGGGTGATCCCGTTACAGTGCAGCATGCACATGCTTGCACGCAGGTGCACGCACACACGCACACACACACACTCACGTACACACACAATTTAAAAATTAGGCTCGGCACAGATTGTTTACATACAGATATTGAAGTCCATGTCTTTGGGATAAATTTAACATTTGAGAGGTTGTTCTAAAGCTGCTTTGTTTGTCAGACCATTACAATAATATGCAAGTACTATCATGTACGGGATCTCTCACCTGGATGCAGTAGTGTGGGTGGGCTTTGCAGATACTTCTTGAAGTAAGGTGCTGCTAGTGGCAGCGCTTCTGCTTAGTGAAACACTGATATCTGCGCATAATTGACCTCCAGGCAACTTTGTCCTGCCTAGCCGTAACACCGCCGCCATGCAGCGCATTTTCAGCTATGTCAGGCCAACACAAACACTGAATTGTAAACTGTTCACGTTCGATTAAGGCAGTGGATATTTAACCGTATACGGCAGAGTATCCAATTCGGCTATTTTACCGTACACCACATTTGATTGGCTAGTATATATTTATGACATCATCAACATTACGTTTGAATCCCATAAGGTTTAGCTTTCTAGAAAACTTTTAGGTTCAAATCCCATTTATTTCTACACATTTGTAGCCCCGTTTGATCATAGAAGCTATTTTCCGTGAATCATCTTTCCAATACAAAACCTTTTGAACACATCTATATATATAAAGTTGTTCAACCGAATTAGTCCGTACTCGCATATAACTAGAGAACTCCGCAGCCTAAAGGAAAACTAAAGCTATTTTCAGAATCAGCATGTCTGGTAGGTGGTTCTGGCTGAAACAAAAATTTTAAAAAGTTAAAAAGTTAAAAATTGATAAAAATTCTATTCATCATATATTCTATATCATATACATATTCTATATATATATTCTATCATATATTCTATTATACACCGGGATTCCGGGTTTGAGTCCTAGCTGGGGAACTTATTTGCCCCTTTTTTCCTTTTTTCCCTTTAATTTATTTTTAATTTATTAATTAATTTAATTAATTATTTTTTTAAATTATTAAAGGGACAGTAGCCTCTAGATTTACTGCATACACACTGTACTTACTGTATAACAAATCGTCTATACCACATTATTGTCACCAGATACTTAATTAATTATTTACACATCAACCGCTACGAAATTTGAACGGCGCCATGACACCCGCGACCGTGCTGCCACCCTGAAAAAGTCGCGTATTTGGATTTATATTTTGCAGGTAAATGAACGAGGATAATCACAAAAGCAATTATATTTATACCTAAATGCTATTTAACCGAACGATATTCATTTTAGGGCAAATTTATCCATATTAAACTGAAACTATTATGTCGTTTATAAGATATTACAATCCTTTTGCTTTTAAATGAATAAATAAGAAATACCCTCGGTCTGTAGGCCCTTGGGTGGAAAATGGTTTTGCGCAACTTCTCAGATCGTGCGCTCTGAGTGGCGCCACCGTCGTTGTAATCAAACTGTAGTCCGTTAGTTTAAAACATTTTTTAAAAATATTTCTAATAGCGATTGAACATGAAACTTTTATGTAGCGCAATTATAACCTAAATTAGCTGAAAAAACCCTAGAACCTAGAGGACTACTGTTCCTTATATATTTTATTTAATCTTTATTCTTATTATTTTTACGTTGGGATGAGATGGATGGGAGGCATGGCATGGGATGGCATGCAATGCATGGGATGGGATGGGATGGCATAGCATGGCATGGGATGTGATGCGGATGGCATGGATGCATGGCATGGCATGGGATGGCATTGGATGCGATGAGATGGAGTGGGATGGGATGGGATGGATGCGGTGCGATGGCATGGATGGCACGGCATGAAATGGATGGATGCAGGATGCTGATGCAAGACAGATAGTTAGATGTTTTTGGGTATTTTCCTTTCAACCAAGCGGTCACCAACTGAGTAACACCACTAATTTCCCAGGGCAACGCCGGGTATCCCACTAGTTAATAATTAGTCCGAGATTCCTCTGACCAATGCCCACACCGACAAGTGCCGCATAGCGACAGCCGCTCATCTAACGTCTACTGCGGTACTCTGTGGTGGAGTGGTGGGATTCTAGTAAACCCTGTTAGTCCAAATGGTGTTCACATACACGCCGAAATAGTGCGAATGCACAGAGATGGTATCAGGAACCTTCTCAAAAGAATGTTCGTTGGGATCGTTATGAAAGTTGGCCACAGATGGCGTGTACGCTTTAAGTGTCTTCAGATTAAAGATGGAAGCTCCCATCATTCGTAGTAGCAAACAACTATTTGCAAGACAGAATCTAGTAAGCACTCACATTTACCTACGCAAGCCTACAGCTCAAATGCAATAGCAGAGCTGCGCACCCTGTAACATATTAATGCAGGCAAATAAACTGCCCAACACCATGCACAGCCACTGGCAGTGCATACTGACATGTAACCAACTGACAGTGACAGAATGACAAAGAAATTATTTACGATTAAGGAATATACACCTTTAACCACAATAGCTTCTTGAAATTTCACCTGGACTTGATAGCCTACATACATCCAGCATGTATACGATTCTACTCTAAGCAAACCGGCACGCTAATTCTTCTTTTAACAGACAGTCAACAAATCCAATCGTTAACGCCTCCTTCTGAGGTAGGGGGACGGGAGGTAGGGGAGGGGTGGGGAAGGGGTGGGGAGGGGCTGGGGAGCGGGAAGCGGAGAGGGGGGGGAGGAGGGCTCTATAGCAAAAGCAGTTCACTCCTTTGTTAACAGTCAACAAATCCATAGTTTAACCCCCTCTGAGGGTCAAAAGGTTACCGACACTTACTACTTCGCATGTTCAGCCAGAAGGCGAATTTTCATGTCCCTTCAATAATAGCATAAAAATGCTAGCAGTCACCGCTGAAACAAAAAAGTTTTCCATCGCGTCCGGGCAGACCCATGTCGCTCAGAAAATGTCTAAAATCTGCCCCGTCTGCCCACTGATACCTTGACCTGTGACCTCCAATTTCGGCACAGTGATGGCTTTTCCTAACCATGATGCTATACACCGACTATCACGACCTAGGTCGAGCGTTTAGCATTTGCGCCGCAATTATGCATTCCTCCCTATACCTTAAGTTAAGGAGTGAATGTTCCCCTTCTTTTACACCTCTGGACCTTTTGACCTTGACCCCCAGCCTTCGACATCCCAACTCGTTTTGACGATCCCGCCCCGATGTGCCGAATATCGTGACGCGTACGGTCGGCGCGCTGAAGATTTTGTGCGCAACCGTTGACACGGACGCGACCAACGACGCACGGACGCACGCCGCGACGGACGATCAAAGCGCATCTACAAAGCTGCATCCGGACTATGTCAGATGAGCCTAAAAATTTGGTGGATTTGGTGGGGTTAGAATCCACCAAAATCGTCGGTGGGGCCATTGGTCAAGAGAAATCTCAGACTAGTTAATAATATACAAAAAAACAAAACAAAAATTAACATATATAGACATACATAAAATGTATATGAAGACCAATCAAAATTGTACTGTATGGTAAAATAGCGAGAGTGATACTCTGCCGTATACGGTGAAAATATCGCACTGCGTTCAATCCTAAAATGTTGATGTTAATTGTTGTTGTTGCTTGGCCTGACACGATAACGATGACAATGACACACGACTCACTTGGGGCCCTCTTCACGAAGACTACGCAAAAACACGCATCTTAAGGATATCCTAAGAATCTTGTACGAGCAAGCCTAACGCTGTCCTAAAGCGTCCCTCGTTAAAGTGTTCACTGAATACTTATGCCGGTGCTGTCTGTTAGCACGGTGCCTTAAAAAGTTCAGCTGTAAACGACTGTTGCTGCAGCATAGACTGGTACCTGCAGGCATCTCTACACCTTCTACTAGCAGAGTTCATATATAGAGACATGTTACAAGTTCTAAAATGGTCGACCCAGCCACTGTGAGTTGCTTATGGCTAATCTCTCGCGCTATTTAGTTCTTTTAATAAATGTAGGTACAACAGCGTGCAAACGAAAAATAACATAGGTCAAAAGTATCTTTAAATGCCAAGTACCTGAGAAATAATTAAACAAAGCCAAGTTGTCCTAATTTCAACTGCAACGTACGAATACCAAAAGATACGGGTAGGCTATCTCGGACTGAACACAAAAATGTAAACATACATGTGCTAAGCGTTACGACTTTACGTTCACTTTGATAGTCAGTGCGCCGTAGCAGTAATACATACAGGGGAAACAGCCGCAAGCCACATGTAAGGTGCAAGCGAAGCATTTCATCTCTTCAAAATCTTCCTACCACCAATAAGAAGCTCTTAGCCACACTTAACTGAGCGTCATGCCTTCAACAAGCCTTGCACAGTATTCTGCCGCCCCCCCCCCCCCCCCCCCGCCCCGAGACCACGCGAAAAGTTACCTTCTCAGCGCGGTTTCGCTTTACACTAGGCCTGACCCTTGCCAAAACATGAAAACGCGGGAAAACTCGCGTTGCTGCTGCTACGATAGCCTAAGTACTGCCTCCTGCACCTGTCCTAGAATCCCTCTAATAACAAATGTCGTTTGAGTCTGTAGTCCCGAGACGTTTATGTGAAATGAGAAACTACAGGATGTTCGTGAAACACCTATATATAAGAATGCCTAAAATCCCTCTTTTAACCATCACTAACTTAACCCCCTATCCTCCTGGTGTGGGTTACATTATTGTATCTATAATTAAGCTCATCACACTGGGGCCGATGTCCACGGTTACCGCGGATGGGCAGATCTCCCCGACCGAAAATTAAACTCCGTGTGCGATCGGGTGAAAAATTACGAGAACGGTCGAAAAAAAGCATCATCGGGCCGGACTCGGGCCGGACCAGAACGGGCAGCCACGGATCATCCTGGATGAGCCCGATGAAGCCGGCCCAGGACGGAGTCACTACGCGACCGCCCGGACCGCCCGGACTGCCTCGGACCCGCACGGACCTGATCCCGGCCTGTCCGGCCCCGGCCTGCCCATCCGTGCTCCCATCCATGTTGGGTCCGGCTTGAACCGTAGCTGATCCGTGGCCGATAAAAACGACACGATGGCCACGGATGGCCCGGTTCAACACGGTGTGGCCCGGTTCATCACGGTGCCACTACAGACTGTCCCAGACGCTACACGGACGCGCCACGGACCGTCCAGGACCACCCCGGATGGGGAAAACTCCCGGACCGTCCCGGATCATCACCCCGAAAATTTTAAACAGTGTTAAAAACTTCCGGGGCGATATCCCGGAATGCGCAGGACCATCAAGGACCACCCCGGACCCTGCCGGACCGTCCAGGACCAACAAGGATCTCTCCCCGGATCAGTCCGGCAGCGTCCGGCCCGGTCCGGAGCTTGGTGTGACTAGCTTTAACGAGCGCTTCGTGAAACGGCCCCCTGGAGTCCGAAAACATGATCGTCGTTGCGGGAAGTAGTACTGCCTACTGGCAATGGCTATCATTGTGTATATTCTTTTACTCACAGTCAAATAATATAAACAAGTGCTAGTACTAGGCCATTGCGACTTTGCGTGAACCATAGATATATATACAAACATATCTATGCGTGAACTTAGGACCGAACTTAGGACCGAATAGGAGTGTGTGAAATCAGAGTAAGACTTGATACGCTGAGACTAAATTTGTACCCGTTCAACACTCAATCGTCGAAGTTCTACATACACTGTATGACTGTGAAAGCTAGACTATATAGCAGTTAAACGGAGGTTCTTGACGCCAAGTTACAAAATTAACTTACAAAGTTTTGACTTATGACAACCATGTTTTCACATTGTCAACTTGCGCCGTTTGCGCACAGACTGTGGTTTGCGTGTTGACAGTGTTGATTACTGTTGCAGTGCCACCTACCGAGAAGAAACATAATACCTAGCTTACTGATCAAGTTCATAATCAAAATCATAGATCAAGCACGCACAGCAAAATCAAGCCTCGCACAGGTTACATATAAATAATGTCAAGAGCGTATAAAGAAGCCTTCTTCTTAAAGAAGACCTTCTTTATACGCTCTTGATAATGTACTAGTCATGGTCTATATAATCTCTCTATAGAATTCCATAGAGACCCACATAGCGTTGACTATTAAAAGAAAATGTAAAAGAAAATGTAATAAGTATGAAAAAGTAAATGAAATATGTAAACTGGAGCGCAGGTTTTCACGAGCTGTTTGAGAAGGGAGTGTGGACGATAAGTGGAAGTGTGGGATTATGGAAGAAAGGAGAGTGTGGTGGATGAGGACGACGAGGAAGAAGAGGAGGAGGAGGAGGAGGAGGAGGAGGAAAAGGAGGAGGAGGGAGAGGAAGGGAAGGAACGTGAAGACAAAGTAGATAACTACTAAACGAATTATGACTGAAAAGTAAGAGAGGTGTATGGGTAATTAAAGAATATTATAAGAGGTGTTTGTGGGAGGTATGTGGAGAAGATCAGATATCATACAGACCGTAGGAATGAAACCTAGATCGTTAGTTTTCACAATCTTCCATGTTCGCTCTCTATTATCAACTCAAAATTCGGTAATGCGAGATTACGTGATTACGAGATCACGAGATAATTTCCTTACGTAATTATAATGGATTATTTAATTATTATAATTATAAGGAGGCAAATCATTCAAACCACCACGAACATTAGACAGCTGTTAGGAGCATACGTGTCTCAGCGCATGCCTATTATATACTAAACAAAATTACATTTTGTTGAAATTCTATATTAAAGACAGGGAGGTAAATGTTCCTGCATGGGGTGTATGATATGAAACATCGGGATCCCATTGTTTCATTAAATAATGAGTAGGGGGCCATTCTTCTCATCGCCCCAATTGCAGACAACTTCAAGTGAAAGTATATACACTTTTATTTGCAATTAGGCGGCGTTGGTATCGCGAAGCAGAAATGGTATATATGTCAAACGAATTATATACATTATTATTATTTATTATTAAATCTTTATTGCATGTAATTCAGATACAAATACATGTACTGACGACAGTTTTTTTTCATGGAGAACAATTCTGATAATAGATAAGATTATTTTGATGAAATTATACATTGGTAGAGAGCACATGTCCTCAGGAGTAATTTAATATTGAAGTTTTTGATCTCAATGTCTTCCTTTATTAATTATTAGGCGTTACATCGCTTAGCATCATTGAACATTGGATAACTTATAGAAAACAGGCGTGTCTCTGCGTAAGTCTACTATTTGCTAAATGAAATTCGTTTTTTTCACTTTATGTTTTTATTATTTGTTCAATTTATAGAGAGGACACTTTCATGAATAGTATGCTATAAAAATCCGGGTTCTATTGCGTTTCTTACATAATGAATATGTCATGAGCCCAATCTCGAATCTCGATTCCCCGCATCTCCGAGTCAGATTACATACACGTTCCTTTGCCGTTGGTCGGCGCTAGTGTCGTGATTCACAAATGGTATATGCATAGATGTCTATGGGTATATGAAGCCAGAGGAAGCCTAACAAATTATATACGCAAATAATTTTTGTTGAAATTAATACACTTATAGTGGGTACATACTCAAGAGTAGTTTGCTATTGAAAATGGCAGTCCAATTGCCTCGGTTTATAAATTATAAAGCAGCAAATCTTCCAAACAACTCTGGGCGTTTGATGGATTATAGGGGGTCCACGTGCCTCAGTGCCTGTGCCGTGTGCGCATGCCTGAGACAAACCAAGGTTGAACCCAATAAATTGGAGTAGGAACCCAATCTCCTTACAAAATATCATCCCGATTCCCCGCAATACCGAGTAAAATTATAAACACTAGACCTACTATTATTGGCCGTTGTACAATAGAAATTGTGTATGTTGCCACTACGAAATACGCATATAATTTTGATGTAATTATACACTTGTAGTTGTAGAGAGCTTACATTAAGCAGTGGTGTGATTATGTGATATTGAAAATATCTATCCCACTGCCTCTCGTTATTAATGATTAGGCGGCAAATATCCTCCTTGAGGATATTGGATAGATTCTGGTAAATATAAAAACAGGCGTGTTTGTATGAATGACAACTACTTGCTAAAAGAAATCTCACTTTGTTCAAATTATATATTTATAATAAGTTGGACATATTCAGGAACAGTTTGCCACGAGAAATGTGGATCCCTCTCTCATACAGTGGCGTAACGATAAGGTAGGGCAGGTATGGCACGTGCCCTGGGCGCCACTTGAAGGGGGCGCCACTGAGCAGTTTCTATTAAAGTCAGACAAGACGGTTGTGGTTAACACAAATTAACAAAATTAGCAACAATGAAAAGTTTCATCGATCCTCATTATCGATTGCTTCGCAGCCTTGTGCAGCACATATTCATTCACAGTGCAGTAGCCATATTATTATTTTAGTAAGTGGACACAAACATGCATACACAAGTCCAGTTCGGATGACAAATTCTGCATAATTAAAGCAAATGTCAACAGATCGCAGACAGTGACGAACAAATAACACGAGGCCTGTGTAGGAGACGTTGTTACAATGTAACAATCAATCAATCCTCGAAATGGTCCGATTACAAGACTCCACACTAACATGAGTGTCAGAAGTGAGAGTTTTCACACTGCCAGATTAGTACAAAATAAAAAAAGTTCTGGAACATCTTTGATTGTCTACGCTTCTAATCACAATAAAAACTAGTTCCCAGAAATTTAAGACTCATTAATTGCAGGATAATTATTCAGTACACGTCTATGTATGATTCCCGCAGTATTGTGAGAATAAAGTGAGAAATAACTAATTTAGTATTGTGTAAAGTTTTTATTTATTCCATAAAATTAACCGTTTAAACCGGGTCAATGTGACCGTCACTAAATTAGTTTAAATCATTTTACAAATCAATGACAGCTAAATTGATATTTTTCTCGAGAAATCGGGTCCATAAGTCAGTTATGTGGCGAAAAGTTACTCAAAAACCATTAGTTCATGTCTAAAAATACTATTTCAAAGTGCTGGGAAATCGCACCTGGAGCCATTAAATTTTCAAAAATTTTCTAGGGGAGGGCGCCCAGACCCCCCCCCCGTAGGTGCTTCGTGTTTAGCGGCGTTAGCGCGGGCGGCTTTGCCGCCATATCCTATGTTTCTATAGTATGAAAGTCCACAGCTGTAGCACTAAGAACCCCCCCCCCCTGTCCCACACACACACACACACACACACTTTTTAGCTGGCTAAGCCCCTGCATATTATAGTATCAGAAGTAAGATAATATAGGATATCCTATAGGACCCTATATTATCTTACTCCTGATAGTATCCGTAGGCCAGTATATAGTATTATAGTAAAGCTATCTAAAAGATGGGTGTCAGATGTTTGAGCAGGGGCGCAATTTCAGTGTTCGCCATAGGCGCTATTCTCCGTAGGTGCGTCCCTGCTCTCACATAATCAGTAGGGGCATAATAAACGTTGACAAACTTGATACAGGCCGCGTAGCCAGGGGGGGTTCGGGGGGTTCGAAGGAACCCCCCCCCCGAGCCCCCTCAAGCCAAAAAAATTGTTTTTTGAAAATTTGCAAGAATTTCACCTCAGGTCGCTCCATTTTAGTGTAATAATTGCAAAATCTCCATCGTGCGGGAGGGTGAACAGTGAACACCCCCCCTCCACACCTCCCCCCGCTCTGTCGCTTGGCTCCGCTCGCCTGGTCGCTTCGCGCCCGGAGCAGGGGCGTGTCCAGGGAGTCCGGACCCCCCTTGCTCGCGCAGAAAACGCATCTGAGGGGGTGTAATTTAAAAAATGTCTGGAGCTTCCAGACCCCCCCTTCGCGTGCTCGCAACTTTGGGTTACGGTTAGACCCCCCCTGGTACAAATCCTGTACACGCCCCTGCCGAGCAAATTGCCAACATTGAAAAACGAACGCCCCCCCCCAATACAAAGCTGGCTACGGGCCTGCTTGATATATAGATATAATTCTGTTGAAATTTATATACATGTAGAGGACACGCCCCGAGGTCCCGAGGAGTAGGATGATATAGAAAATTATCAGTTATTACATGATCATTTTATAAATTATAAGGCAGCAAATTAAACCTCATTGAAACGTGGGATATATGGAGCAGTTGGTTATGCATATGCTGTCTGCATAGAGAAATTACATTTTGCGGAAGTTACATCTTTAAAATAGAGAGGACATACTGATCAGGAATAGTTACATGTGGGGTCGTTCAGGAAACCTAAGGGCCAGGTGAACCTATAAGCATTTTTGTTTGCTGTTGATCAACGCTATGGTGTCGCGCATCAGAAATGGTGTATGGTAATAATAGACACAAATACCCTAGGATGTACGTGAATATAACATGATAACACATTTAGTATTTTTTCGTGTTTTGTATTTTCAAAAATATCAATGTTTTAATACAATTATAATTTACAAGCACTCTGTTTTCTGGTAACCAAGGTAACCTGAGTATTAATAAAACAGTCGCTAATTGCCTTTCTATCAAAACAACCCCATTTAGCATATTTAGTCAGGTTAGAAATAGGGAAAATTATCTCTACACAACCAGTAACTACTAGAAGATGTTACTTGTAAAACAACTGCACTAAATGTGTTTATATAAAATCCTCATTACTGGTACAAGAACATTGTCGTATGTACAAAAGTTGACCTATATGAAGAAAGGTTCTGTTGGATGCAGCAAATGCAGCAAAAACGTTGCACTCACCCCAAATTTACGAGTCACGCAAAACTAACAAATCTCTGATGTGTGACACAAAGAGGGCTCGGACACTTTTTCTGACAACATGTACGTTAACCAACATACATGCATGTGTCAAAACTTACATAAAAAACAACAACATGCAGTTAACTAAAATTTCGCATAGCTATGGTACATGATTAGTAAAAAGGGTTACCTAGTAAGCATTACGGAAAAAGGTCTGGCACTTTACACAAATAATATGGTCCACAAAATAGCTAGTAAACTCTTTAATAGCTCTGTACATGTATAAACAAATTCTGTGGTTTCTGGTGCACAAACCACTTTCATAACAAAATTTGATTCATAGAATTTTCTCAACATCATTTCACCATTCCGCTCCGTAAAAATAGCTTATCGTTGATCACTACAGCTTCACATTCAACTCTCGCTTCCTCCTCGGTATAAATTCAAACTACAATCACAGCATGTTTTTTTATTATAGTCACAATGAATGTCGGCATGCTAGTCAGACCGAAGGACCAGCTACCAGCCTGTGTTCTCTGCCAGCCCGTGGCCCCTGCCAGCCTGTGCCCTCTGCCAGCCTGTGTTCTCTGCCAGCCTGTGCCCTCTGCCAGCCTGTGTCCTCTGCCAGCCCGTGGCCCCTGCCAGCCTGTGCCCCCTTGCCAGTCTGTGCCCCTTGCTAGCCTATGCCCTCTGCCAGCCTGTTCCCCCTGCCAGACTGTGCCCCCTACCAGCCTGCACCCCCTGCCAGCTGCACACCAGCACTGACAGGCGGCATTGGCAACTTCCTCCATAGCAAAAAAATCCTTCAAAAGTTCACTGGTCGCCCGTGAAAGACTTGGGAAACTCAACTGGTGATAACACGAGGAAAACCATCAGCCGTGATCTCGATGCCAATATCATAATAAAAATATATGCGTGCGCACGCACACGCACACACACCACACATACATACACACACATATCACTTCTGCATCGTCCACGTTGCAAAGTCTGATGCGCCTGCATTCACTAGTGGTGTCCACTTGTTCAAAAGATATAGATGGCGCTTTCAGACGACTAATGGCACGGCTTTAATGGTGATACCACTTAGTTGCTAAGCGGTGCTCAAGCAAAAACGTGCCGAGTAAAACATCCGGGTTTCTTGTTATAATGTAACACCTCTCGGTAGTTCAGCCGGCCCAAGTTACGAAAACAGCATACGTGGAAATTAGTGAAACTGGAACTGGAAGCACTGCATGACACATCACATATGGAAGCATATCTCGTGGCATACGCGCGCATCCTATACTGTGTACTAATGGAAGCCACCGTGCTTAGCTGCCAACCAGCAGACTCATGGAAGAATTATCGCAAGCTCTTTGATCTGCTCGAAAAACTGCCTTCAAATCGCTCCCAGAATAGTAATGACCATAAACAGGTAGGTGGCGCCACCTACAAACGCTCGATTATGATGTCTCCTTCGTTGTCTTCGTCCGATTCTGTCGAGGGAACCGCCGGGACGGTGGGGTTGGCCATAGTGAAAAATGCCATCTTCTCTCTAAAGTGGTACAACAGACGCAGACGTTAGACAAAAACAAGGTGTTACGCATAAACGAAAAAGCAAAAAAAGTAAATGGAGGAGAAGAGCACAATTAAAATATCAATCAAAGCCTACAAATAGAACCTTCAGGATTGTCTTTCCTCACATATATTAAAATTCATACATTAAGCAACAGTTAATATAGTAAATTCAAAGGAATATAAATTAACAATCCATTAATTCAAGCTAATCACGCCTCTCTTTGATATTGCTTCCAAGTCGATCAAGATATATCAATTTATATGCGTTTTTAAACGTGTGCCCACCGACTTGCCGCCCCAGCAACACTTAAAATGCGCCCATTATAGCAATAATTGGCTACGGATACGTGCATATCAATCAAAGCAAACAGGTTGATTTAATACGAGTTTCCGCTGCGATATCTATGAATGAAATGCACTGCACACCTGAACAGCTGTGGATCGGGCTCATTTCTCGCACTCTGTCGCAACTTCGTGATCTCTCTCGTCCGTTTCCGTAGCATCTTCGCCGCTCGCTTCTCGGCATCCGTCTTCGGTACCTGACAGGAGATAAGAAAGCATTCATTCCACTGCAACACCGTGGCAACAATATCGGATAATCATGTGTCTTCTACATGTCAGCGAAGCTTACTGCTCTGCTCTTGATGGCACACATTTTCATAGACAAGAGACGCTGCTTAATTACTAAGAAAAGCACACATCAGATTCTTTCGACTGTGATAGGAATATTTATAAACGTACTTGACTAGTGGCGGCATCTGCCAGCAGATTCTGCCACTGTTCATTTTCTGACAGCCACGATGGCGTCTCTTCACCTGAAACGATAGATGTACACGTGAATGCTTTGTTAAATCAATCCATTTACATTAGCAATCATCTCCTTGATATAATCGGTTATATAGAACGTAACACATCAACACACGCATGCACGCACATGCCCGCGCGCACGCACGGCACACACGCACGCACGCACACACACATACAGAGAGGGAGGAAGAGAGAGAGTGAGATACACACACGCACGCACGCACGCACGAACGCACGCACACGCACACACACACACACACAAACACACTTGAACCTCGCCCCCTTCTGCCTCATGCACAACCCGCGACGTCGTTTACCTCTTTCCCTGGCGCCCTCTAGTATGTGCTTGAGCTTGTGCAGCCGCGTGATCTCCTCGTTCATCACCTCCAGCTTGTTCTTCGACGCCTGAAGGTCGAGCTCAAGGTCGAGCGACGTGCGCATGCTACGTCGCTCGCTGCGCTTCACGCGGGGCGCCACCGTCGGCGTGCGCCGCCGCCGCAGGCTGCGTCGCTCGACGGCGTTACGCTGGAACGTGCTGCGCCGGTAGAGCGGCATTGAGCTGTCGCTGTCGCTGCGGTTCAGCTGAGGGAGGCGCGAAGGAGAAGACAGCAATTAGATAGCTGTATTGATAGCAAAAATTATCTGACATATGAATTGAGATAAGAGATATATTAATTTCAGATTTTTTTTATTTTTTTTATTTGTTATGGATAGATTATAGATGGAATTTTGTGAGAGATATTATAGCTCATCTCGCTGTAGTTTTAGCATATTATTTTCTTTGCATAGGACAATCGACTTTCACGAATTAACTTAATCCTTTAACTATACTGCACAGCTATGTTTGCACCCGGCGAGGCACAGACAAATCCAACGTCTGAGGTGGAATGTGATCACGACGTGCGGATAACTCGGCGGATGTCGAGCCCACTCACCCGGCAGATGTACTGCGACGGCGGACCCGCGGCCGGCGAGAAGGTCTGCGAGCGCTTGATGCTGCTGCCCTTGATGACGGGCACCGCCTGCTGCTGCTGCCGCGGCGCGTGCTCACGCACCACGAAGTTACACTCTGTGTTCGTTTCCTGCGATTATAACATAATGCATGTAGACTATATGCCTTATATGTCACTATAGGCCCTATATGTCGCTAAAGGCCATATTTGTCACTACACGCCCTATATGTCGCTACAGGTCCAATATGTTACTATAGGCCCTATTTGTCGGTATAGAATATGTACATGTATTACCGGACTATATCAGTTCCTAAGGGAATAAACTTAAAGGTAGATCCAGGCGTGGTTTAGCAGGGGGTTGCAACCCATAATGGAGGGGATAGACTGATCTCCATATTATAGACTGATTTTGCATGCATGTAATATATTATGTACTTTATTTCTATATTTAGCTTTATTTTTCTGTTCGTATTTTTAATTTGGAATGTAGATGAAAATGACCGTAATGAAATGACCGTAATGAATTCCAAACCATACGTGGCTTACAATTCAATACAAGTCCAATAAAAATATCATAACCAGGGTCTACGAAGTGGTACATCATGATCAGACGCACCTTGTCTGCTGTTCTGATTTTCAGGGTCTCGTATTGGCCTTCGTAATCCACCTCTTCCTCCTCCTCCTCTCTCCCATTCTCCTGTTCACACTCCAGCGTGCTTTCTCCACCTGCTGCACCCTCCTCCTCCTCATCAAAAGACATAATGGCATCCGCCGTATCCTCCTCATCTTCCTCCTCCTCACCATCTTCCTCGTCATTGTCAGGAAAACCGACCCCCTTCATCGTATCTTGTGACATGTCCATCTCCGACTCTACATGCGGGAGTAGGAAATTTGGAAAATTATTCGCGTGAACTATTTGCTTCGAACGTTCCCTATTGTCAACTAAGACACATGCATATCATGAATAAACAATGGCGCTATCATTACTTATAAAAAATATCACACATCTAAATATCATATAAATATTTTTAAATTTTAAAAACAATCTTAGTAATCACCACATCAATCACCATCATCAAAAGTGATAAATACGGCAATCATCGCAAACAAAGGGAACTGCACTCGATTGTTGCGTTTGCGATCCGTTACCTTGGTTACGCGTCAGAGTTGACGCCTGCGAAGAGATGATGGTCGACTCGTCGCTCGACTCTTCCTTCAGAGCTCCGAGGAATGCCGCGTTTGTCTGCTCTTGCGCGAGATTCACAGCAGCAGACGTCTGATCAAAATGCCTGAAGCCACAACGCATTCATTCACTCATCCACGTCGACCACATCAATGTCCAACATGTAACTAGATTTAAGCCCTGCTATCTCTGCATATGTGAGATTGCCTCGCAGGTACGCTTCTGTGCCCTCACACGCTGTTCTCATTCCACCATCCTAGACTAAGCAGCACAAAAGATCCTTCATTCACACTGCTGCCAAGGTCTGGAGCACGCACGACAACAAGGCCACTTCAAAAATAGAGTGAACCATATCCTAAACAGTCGTTGATAATCATTACCTGAAGGGAAATGTTGCTCAGTGATCCTTGATATCAAGACAACACGAGAATTCATTGTCGTGAGTACTAAGTCTACATGTAGTGCCATACTGTTCTTTTACTCACAACACGTGTTGCTAACCACCTGTACTTATCCCACTCATAGCCAAGGGAACAACTTGAGACGAGCGAAAATATCAGGTAAAGTCAGTTCGCTCCGCCGACAACAAGGTTTAAACTATTTTCGCGATAAAAGCCCGTAGGGCTATTGTCAGAAACACCATAGCTCTACAATAATGACTACTGTTATTATAACAAACAAGAAAAGTCACAACTAAGACTAACGACACCACTAAAATGTTGTCACAATGGCCCCCTGGGAAGCAAACCCAGTCAGACCATATACTGTAGTGCCGACGCGCACGTCTTTTTGTGATATTTAAACACAAGAACAATGAGTAGGTGGTAAGGTAAGACGGCATGCTGTGACGCTAACCTTCTTCGAGGCCTCATGAGAGCTTGCTGCTGTTCTCTTAACTCTGCGTGCAACCGCCCAAGCATGTCATCCTTGGCCTTCAACGTGTCATCCTCCTCACCCTGTTCCTTCACTTTCTCATCTTCCTCCTCCCCCTCCACCTCCTCTTCGGCCAGTCGCTCAGGCTGAAAATAATCACACATATTCACAGCATATGTAATCTATAAAATACCTCACTCACTGCTGCCACAGTGCATCGCGCGAACTGCTTCAAGTTTCTATTTCTTTCGAGAGCTCTCCCAAACTCTGTCATGCATGCTTCAATGTCATGGGAGTTTGCAGTCAAGCCATAATTACATGAGTATCCATTATTGATACTACTATGCCATGAAAACGGAGCACAGTACAATCACGTGAAGCCTAGTGCCATGAATCAAGTGCCACAAGGCAAAACAATAAAAAGAACGATAATATCTGTAGAGTAACAATTAAAGATTCAGAGGAACAGAAAAAGATTCTGGTCCTAAACAAAAGCCAATTAGCACGGCAACGTGGGCTTGGCATGTCACTGTTTTTTGTCATGTTTTTGTGTCGCCGTGTTCACTTGTTATATACTGTGGCCCCACCATCTCACCTGCTCGCTCAAGTCTCCAATGCTGTCACAGAGGGGGGCTAGGCCTTTCACATCCATCGGCATTATACTCATGTTGAGAACATTGTACCACTGCGTACGTGGCGAATCTGCACTGAAGTCAGCTAGGCTGATCTGTGCACAGCCCTGAATGCGAAAAATGCCATGATTATACCACAAATAACATAACGAATTAGGTCTACCTATGCAGTGCTCCACTCCACAACAGAACAACCTATAGTGGAGCAAAGGACTACACATGCAGAGCTAGATAATACGGGGAAGAATAGTAAGGTAATAATGCCTGATTATCTTGCTTCGGATTATATCGCTAATTATCTTGCTGTGTGATTACAGTGCAGACCTTGATACTCCTGTAATAGGAACTGGTCTAGAGTGACGGTTCTACTTCGCAACGACTGTACTATAATTTCTATTTACTTCGTCTGCTGCAGCTATTTGCAGCGAGCGAACATCGTATAAGTGTAACCAACTTGCATCGATAGATGGCAGCACACGTTCACCACGTATGTATGCATACTGGGCGCGAGAGAGCGTACTGCTATATATAGACACGGACATGCCATTTAAATCCACACGCGCCAGACCCGTAGTGAATCTTCCTCGAGAAATGCCAGAGTGGGAGGGGGCATATCGTTAGATATCGCTGCGTGCGACGTCATAATTAGTTTAGCATTTCCCATATTACATAAGCAGTCGCTTCCTGTCTTCGGAATCAACAACTGATCTGCGGAACCGATAAAAACTGCACACCCGGAGGATTCCGCGGGATAAAAATTCGCTCAGTATTTAAGACACGTGCCCACCAGATGGCAGTGATCATGCAGTGGGCCACCGTGTCTCAGCTTTACCCGTTATCCTCGTACGCATCAGCTCGGTTAGCTTTCAATCTGGAGAAACCGCTACCGGACTATTTGTGATTGCAGAGGTTGCAGTTGTTGCTGTCTCTTCATTGAGCACGTTCAGGGACCACACACCCTATCTCTCTCCCCCTCTCCCCTTCATCCTCCCTCTGCCTCCCTAACACATGATAAACCACACTTACAACATGCTCGTCTTCAATGAGTGCATTCACCGACCATACACTTTCTCTTCCCCCATCTCCTCTCATTCCATTTCATCTTCTCTCCCTTTCCCCTCTCTCTCCTTCGCTAACATGACAGACGACACTTACCACAGCCTCCTCTTCCTTGAGCTTGTTCACCGACCCCCTTCTCCTTCTTTTTTTTCTCCCCCTCTCTCCCCCTCCCTAACACGACAGAAGACACTTACGACAGCTTCCTCTTCCTTGAGCTCGTTCACCGACCACACGCCGAGCTGCAGGGTCTTCGTGTAGACCTTTGCGAGCGGCATGGAGAAGTTGAACACCTGGTTGAAGGTGGGCGCGGAGAGGTCGGGCTGGCACGGCGTGCGCGCGCTCGCCGGCTGCTGGCCTGGCGTGAACGGCAGCAGCATCACCTTCACGTACCTGCGCAACGTAGAGTGACACGTGTGAGGTGTCATCACACATAACCGTGTGGGGGGGTCACAGGGGTGTAGGTGTCACAGGGTTGTCACAGGGTTGGGGGTGTCACAGGGGTGGGGGGTGTCACAGGGTTGATACAGGGGTGGGGTGTCACAGGGTTGTCACAGGGGTGGGTGTGTCACAGGGGTGGGTGTGTCACAGGGGTGGGTGTGTCACAGGCAGATGACATACATGAGACATGCGAGGCGGCAGACCACTCTCACTCGAGACGGACGACTTACATTCAAGACACGCGAGGCAGACGACTCACACTCAAGACACACGGGGGAGACGACTTACACTCGAGACACGTGAGGCAAGCAACTTACACTCGATACACACAAGGCAGGCGACTTACACTCGAAACACGCGAGGCAAACTTACACTTGAGGCACGTGATGCAAGCGACTTACACTTGAGACACGTGAGGCAAGCGACTTACACTCAAGACACACGAGGCAAACTTACAATTGAGACACGCGCCAGACTTACACTTCGCAGTTCTCGGCGACGGCGAGACCAGAGAGGTTGCGCGCCTGCTCGATTCCCACCAGCAGGTGGCTCTGCTGCTGCGCATACTCGAGGCTGATTTCCAGCTGCGCACAGTCTAGGCTGAAGTAGTCCTCGAGCTCATCAGTCCTGCAGCACATACACACACACACGGACACATTAACCACCGTGAAGCAGCACATACATACGTACTGACATGCATTTGCTATCACTGCGCGTGTAGATACGACTTCTTATTCATTGTTCCCATTCAAAGTTAGGCTGAATACCGGTCCGCTATAAGCACACCCCCATTCCCATCATGAAAGATAGATTGCGACGACTTGCATTACTGACTAGTAGTAGCTACTAGTAGGTTAGCTAAACAATGGTAGCTGTGTTTCGTCCGTCTGAATATTAGCTGCAAGGTTAGCTTATTTTAGATAACGGCTGGCTGTATGACATACTGGTTTATTCTAAATAAATGAGCAAGGGAATCTATTACATATCATGGCACTACCATGTTCACCTCTCAATGCTGAGGTAAAACAAATACGTCAAGGAAACATACCTTCTTGTATCTAACAAGCGATTTATAAACACAGATAAAGACCACGCCCTTGGACAGAATAACCCTCCCAGCCTGGTAAAAATGCCAGACCGAACTAGCCAATCAGCCCTGCGATAAGGACATTCTAAAATCCCTGCTTAGTAACAAAGTGCCACAAAGTTGACAATTTGGCGTCAAAAAAACATTTGTAAACCCGTGAAGCTTGATCGACCGACCAACAACATCAAAGCAAGGATGGATTCTCTCGCTCAGATACAGAACAATACAGAACAGAGTGACCGGTGGCCGACGTACCGTTTGTTCGACGCCTCGAACACGCCGCTGTCTCCGGCCATTGACTCGTCGCTGACCGCCGCCGACACGCTGCCTCGCGTGTTGCGCGTGCTGCCCCCTCGGCCGTCGTCTGTCAGGCTCTCGCTGATCGGACTCAGTGGCGGGTTGCTAAGCACCTCGCTTCCCGAGTCGTACGTCGAGCGCGAGCGTGCGCCGCCCTCCGCCGCGTCCGCCACCGCCGCCGCCGCCGCCGTCATCGTCGTCGTCGTCGTGGCAACGATCAGCGGCCGCACGCGCGTGCCGACGTCGGCAAGATGCAGCTCCTGCCCGCCGAGCCGCAGGTCGAGCAGACGGCCGTCGCTACCGGCGACCCCGTTGCCGCCGGCGACGAGCTGCATCTCATCGAGGTTCGCTGCCGCCGCCGCCGCCGCAGCTGCGTCGTCAAAGTTTGTGGCGCCGCCACTAGGGGACGCACGTCGCTGCTGGTGCTGCGCGTAGCTGGGCGGCGGGCCGGCCTCGTACGGCGATGCCGGCGGCGAGATGGACGAGAGCGAGGAGCGCGGCGAGAGCCGGACGGGGGGGTCGGGCGCCGGGGCGTCCTGCTCGAGGATCGGCAGGATGGCCGGGAGCCGGGAGTCGCGCAGCAGCAGCTTCTCGACGCGGCGGTGCAGGTCCTGCAGCGAGTCGCCGAGCGACGACGCCGACGACGACGGCGGCGGCGCCCCCTGCTGGTAGATGTCGGTGTAGCTGAGCGAGTTGAGCGAGCCCTTGCTGCTCGTCGACAGTGAGCCGGAGGTGCTGAGGCTCCCCCTGCTGGAACTCGACGAAGATATTGAGAGAGTGCTGATCGAGAGACTCTTCAGGCGACTCTCCAGCTGAGTCATCATCTTGGTGGCGCCATCGAGCTGCAGGAACAGAGATGAGCGGTCCTCCTGCATCTGGATTCTGAAGTAGAAACGAGGGTGGTCTTATCAGCCAGGCAATCTAGAGAGAACATTAGGCTAAGACTTCTTAGGGCTAGTAGCTTAATCCTACTTGTTTTGTGATATGTCCATATAACCGTAGCAAGTGAAATATGGCTAGCCTGGATTTACCTACATATGAGCTACAGATGTCGCAGTCCAACTAGTCGTACTTACCTGTCACCCATGGCTAGCTGTACATACCTATTAGCTATGGCTACACACCTGCCTGTCAGCTATGGCTAGCTACACACCTGCCTGTCAACTATGGCTAGCTGCACACCTGCCTGTCAACTATGGCTAGCTGCACACCTACCTGTCAGCTATGGCTAGTTGTATATACCTGTCAGCTATGGCTAGTTGTATATACCTGTCTGTTATGGCTAGTTGTATATACCTGTCTGCTAT
>NW_014577098.1:662842-678883 GCF_000485595.1 Priapulus caudatus | reverse complement strand
TATGGCTAGTTGTATATACCTGTCAGCTATGGCTAGTTGTATATACCTGTCAGCTATGGCTACACACCTGCCTGTCAGCTATGGCTAGCTACACACCTGCCTGTCAACTATGGCTAGCTGCACACCTGCCTGTCACCTATGGCTAGCTACACACATACCTGCCTGTCAGCTATGGCTAGCTACACACCTGCCTGTCAACTATGGCTAGCTGCACACCTACCTGTCAGCTATGGCTAGTTGTATATACCTGTCAGCTATGGCTAGTTGTATATACCTGTCTGTTATGGCTAGTTGTATATACCTGTCAGCTATGGCTAGTTGTATATACCTGTCAGCTATGGCTAGTTGTATATGCCTGTCAGCTATGGCTAGTTGTATATACCTGTCAGCTATGGCTAGTTGTATATACCTGTCAGCAATGGCTAGCTGCACATACCTGTCAGCTATGGCTAGCTGTATATGCCTGCTAGCTATGGCTAGCTGTAATATCTGTCAGCTATGGCTGGCTACACACCTGCCTGTCAGCTATGGCTAGCTGCACATACCTGTCAACTATGGCTAGCTACACACCTGCCTGTCAGCAATTGCTAGCTACACACATACCTGCCAGCTATGGCACGATTCGACGTGACGACGGCGTCACGCAGGTATTGTTCGAGCTTCGCGATCTCCGTGTTGATGCTGAGCAGGTCCTCGGCCGAGCGCGACTTGTGGCAGCTGCTGCGCAGCTCCCGCAGAAGCTGCTCCTTCTCCTGCACCAGCAGCAACCTGCGTGTGGAGGAATCATGAAGCCACGCTGAGCATCCCTACGCTGCAGCTTCCCATCACCATGCCATCACTCACCTCTACGTCAGACACATCACACTCTCACACACACGCACGCACGCACGCACGCACGCACGCACGCACGCACGCACGCACGCACGCACGCACACACACATACACCACAGCACTCATATTTATTATATTGCGGATTCACGAAACCTCGCTAAGCATCGCAACATTACTCGCTACTCCTCTCCACACCCATCCCATCCCCAGCACTCGCCTTCCACTAAGAATTCCTGCTGCGGCCCTAGCAGTGTCTACCTGCTATTACACATAATCTATGATGGGGAACACCCATCCCCTCTCCATTCACCAGAGAGGAATGAATTCCTACATTGCCCAGTGAGGCTAGCACGCAGCGTGCGTTACGTACCTGTCCTTGTCTGACTCGGACTGGCCCGGTATGAGCTGGTCCTCTAGTTGAGCGAGGCGGCTCTGCACGGAGATGACGTGTCGCCGTGCCTCGTCGTACTTCAGCCGCATGCGAGCCATCTCGGCTAGCCGCGCTCCGATCGGCACGCACTGCAAACACAACGCGACGCATGATGATGATGATGATGATGATGATGATGATGATGATGATGATGATGATGATGATGATGATTAGATGCACAACGTACACTTACCATTCCTGGTGCACAGGGAAATTACAGGAAAAATACTGCATGTTTACGAGTCTCACATCTCGATCTGCACGCAATGCGAACACACCGTGGCTCACGCAGACGCACAACGTACATCTACTGGTGCACAGGGGAATAACAGGTAAAATACTGCATGTATATATGCGTCTTACATCTTGATGTTATCGCACTACCAAACACACTGCCACGCAATGCCAATTGCATGATCCAACAGGTACACAATGTACATATACATCTCCTGGCACGCTGTGAGATTTACAGGTGAGCGACTGCACGTTTTGAGCCGCACACATTCTAATCTGCACGCATTGCAAACGCCGAAATCTACGGCTGCTATCTGTGAACACTTACCTCCCCGGCCAGATTCGTCTGAGAGGCGATGCTGGCCTTTTCCAGGTTCGGAAAGCCTGAGACGTCCTGCGTCGAACCGATCGACTCAAGACTCTGACCCCGAAAGTCGTCTTTCAACCGCGACAGGTACTGCAAGGTAAGGTGTCAGCACTCATCATCGATATTATCACCGACTACGCACACGGGACACAGGACTGTGACACCTATCTCGAGGACATTCTAACAGCGTTATTACCCAGGTAATCATGATTATTCACTCACTCACTCACTCACTCACTCACTCACTCACTCACTCACTCACTCACTCACTCACTCACTCACTCACTCACCACACTCACTCACTCATTCACTCACCCCAATCAGGTGTCGTTTCTCCCGCTCGCCAGATAGCAATGTCCGCTGCACGGCTCTCAGCTCCTCCATGATAGCCTGCACCTGATCGATCGAGTAACCGCCCTGTGCTGCCATCTTCTGCTCGATTCTGCAAACGCACGAGAAGGTTTGAAGGCAGAAACGACACCAACATACTCAAGAGAAAAGAGAAAACCCCGCATAATATTGGATGAAACTCATCGTTCATTTGATTGTGAAACCAACTATACACAAGCACGCGTTGTGTGCTAATATATTTGTGTGTACATGATTTCGTATGAGGCAGTACAGTATTCTTTCAAGCCCACCACCATACACGTACGAGTTGCATGGAAACATTTTCCACGTGCAAATATTCGCATACCTTACGTGTAAAATAGGCTTCAGTGAGCTTTCGTTGCATTTTACAAATGTTGAGTGTTGCACGACTGTTGAGAATACTGACAGTGCTCCACGAGTCTTGAGTGTGTTGCACACGTATTAACAGTGTTACACGATCGTTGAGTGTTCAACAAGAGTTGTGAGTGTTGCATGACTGTTCAGAGTTCTAACAGTGTTGCACGAATGTTGAGAGTGTTGCATGCATAATAACAGTGTTGCACGACCGCCAAGCGTTGCACAAGTGTCGTAAGCGTAGTGCGAATGTTGAGAGCATTGCACGAGAGTCGAAAATGTTGCCGCAAGTGCCGCGTGAATGTTGAATGTTGCATGACTGTTGAGTGTTGCACAAGTGTCGTGAGTGTCGTACGAATGTTGAGAGCACTGCACGAGATTGAGTGATTGCATGAGAGAAAATGTTGCCGCGAGTGTTGCGTGAGTGTTGCTCGAATGTTGCACGGCACCACGTACTGTGCCAGCGTCTCGACGCCCTTCTCCTTGTAGTACATCTCAGAGCGTATCTGCTGCAGCTCGCGTTTGATGCGTGCGACGCGTGTCTTCGACAGCTGAACGTCCGCTCGCAGCAGGTCAACATCATACTTGTGACTGCCGGAGCTGCTGGTCGACAACACTGCAACATCAACAGAGAGGCGACGGGTTCAGGTATTATATGAGAGGAAACGTGTGGTATTGAGGCATGCAACCCACCCCAACCCCAATGATAGTGTAAACCCTAAAGCTGTGAGCAAAGTTATTAAAAACTAACTATTAACCTAAACCTAACCTTAACATGAGCCCCTAACCTTAACCTTAATGATAGCCTTAATCACAACCTTAAATCTAACCACAACCCTAATCATAATCTGCTTACACACATTCCTAACCCTAACCCTACTCATTAACCCCAACGACTCATGTCATAGCGCGATGCAGAGTCCAGCAGTACTCACGGCTAGTCCTCGAGTCCTTGAGACCGTTGTGGCCGGCCGCGACGAGGGCTTCATTCAGGTTCCTGTACTCATGCTGCGCCAGCGACAGCCGCTGCTGCTTGATCTGATAGATCTCCTTCTTCGCCTGAAGCAGAAGACGGAAAACACAAGAGTTGACACTTACGCCTGGGGGGGGAGACGACATCGTCGTGCCGGCAGTCAAGGTCCCCTCTCGCGTCAAGAGTCAATGACATCAATGAAGGTCATCCTCTCAATAAGGGGTTATCTCGAACAGTCAAGGTAACCCACTCAGTTCTTTATCCTTTCATTCAAGGTCATCCCTATAGTCAGGGTCATCCCATTGTCGATGGTGATCCCCACGACCAAGGTCAATGCTCTTCCTATATGCTCTATTTGTTCATATTTGCAGAGAGACCGGGTAGCACCGTTCCCCTTCCCTTCATATTCACGTCCCCCTACTACCTACGCAGAGAAATTCTCTGCCTACTCCATGCTCTGTTGTGTTCGTCATACTTACAGCCAGGTCTTCGTGTGCCGTCTGCAGGTAGTCTTTGAGCATGGCTTCCTGTTGCTGCCTCCATTCCGCGCGTGGATCCTCAATCTGATTGACCTCTGTGAAAGTGGATCAAACATTGGTCACCAGTGAGTTGGTTTGTATGAACCTGTGCGTGTGTGTGTGTGTGTGTGTGTGTGTGTGTGTGTGTGTGCCGCGTGTGCGTGTGCGTGTGCGTGTGCGCTGTGCGTGTGCGTGTGCGTGTGTGTGTGTGTGTGTACGCTGCGTGCGCGCGTGCGCGTGTGTGTGTGTGTGTGTGTGTGTGTGTGTGTGTGTGTGCGTGTGTGTGTGTGTGTGTGTGTGTGTGTCTGTCTGTCTCTGTGGTTTTTGTGTGCGCACGTGTGTACGTGCGTGCATGCACGTGCGTGTAAGGGTGCGTGTGCGTGCACTTAGTTATGTTGGTGCATGCATGCGTGCATGACTGCGAGTGTACCGAAACCAGTGAGTGAACGCGGGTCTAGATTAAACCGCATCATGCCCCAGATTGCCTGCTCCATCTCTCGCATACATCGCCCGTAATACTGCCGAAAAGAGACAGCCGGTATGCACGCGTGTGCTATTTTTGATTGGAATTTACAATTAATAGAGCTGATAATCATTTGAATATTTGAAAACTTACACCGGCTAATTATAGACACTCATGCTAAAGAATGTACAACGTGTACGCGGTCGTTCCCACGTCTTGCCCTCTTACTCATTCCTTCATTCCTAATATATTATAACATGAGATGAATGTATGATGATGACTATGCATAGTTACATGGAAAGATTTTGTTCACGCGCACAGGCACGTACGATGTGCGTGTGCCCGATTCCACGTGCGTGCCACGCCGACTTAGAAGCATCTTCCGTCACAGGTACAGGTACGCATATGTGAGAAGGTGGTTTTTAGCGCAGTCTGCGTTCATTCCTTAACCAAAACGCGAGGGAATTTGCGGAAGCCCCTGTGCCAGGTTTACGCCGCGTGTCTGGTTTATTGCTCGGCTTCTCGGAGAATTTTGATTAAAAAAATCATTTACAGTTTAAGCCTATGGGTGTAGCCGACAGCAACATGCTGTTATGTCATAATTGCATTTAACATATCAATTTGCAAAAACAAAACACGCAGAATGTTTAGAGGAACAGCAGCTTTCTCGAGCCTCCTAGGAATTCCACGTGTTCCGAATTAAGAGCGGAGAGAGGAGAGTGTTGAGAGAATGTTTTGCGCGGGGTCCACATGTCCGCATTCTCTCGCCTTCAAAAAACCGGTGCTGCCGCACATGACAAGTCTTACTTACACGCGCGCGGTGCCTCGGAGGCACGCGCACTGCAATGTAATGCGTTCTCCCGTAGTCGCTCTCTCAACACGAACACGAACAGTATATACATGGTTTACTGTTGGCATATTGTAGTCCAAACAGTATTTGCTCGTGGCATATTCTACTCCATACATTGTTCAATGGCGGCATACTTTAATCCATACTTAGTGCATCACATGATAAATCGTTGAAATTCTATTGGATAACGTCGCAGGTACTATGAAACAATAGTGCCCGCCTGAGCGGGCACTATTGCTTGCGCGACGCATTGTTATTATAACGCATTGTGTTTTAATACAAATTGAAATTGTTCGTTTAAGAAACTTCGTCTTATTCACTTCATATTTGCCGAGTAGATTGCAAAGTCATGTGATGCACTAAAAACATTAATGCTTGTTGTTGGGGGCACTATGAGAGCATAGTGCCCCCAACAACAGGCATTAATATATAAATAGTTCAGTGGTGGCGTATAGCAGTCCATACATTGTTCACTAGTCGAATATTGTACTGCATACATTGTTCACTGCTGACATATTATAGTCCCTGCATTGTTCATTGGTGGCAACTATGATGATATAAAGCTCCATACATCTATATCATCATAGTTCATACATAGAAGCCCATACATGCACAAGAGGGCAGGGAAGAACATTAGCTAGAAATGGTACCAGGGCATTCTAACTAAAGCAGAAGGTGGCCGCGGTACTTATGGTTGATGTGGTCGGTGTGGTGGACACAGAGATGGGGAGAATGTAAGGTGGAATGGATACATGCTATCAAGAGCTAATAAATACTTATATTTATACTTATAATAATATTTATTAGCTCTTGATGCTATAACTATGGTACGATTACTTACGGTTGATGTGGTCGGTGTAGTAGATGCCGAGGTGGGGATCGAACACCTCCTCCCAGCCGTATGGAAGCTCGTTACCTGTGCAGTCAGCAAACGACAGTGGCTTCACGTACCTGCAACGAGAGAAACAAGAGAACTGTGATTCGCGTGATCGCGACTCCCTCGCTGTGATTGTCGTTGTGACTGCATGTAATAAGACGATAGAGTGCCAGAAATCGTACCACTGCGTTTATCATGCAGTATTTTACATGTGATGATGATGATGATGATGATGATGATAATGATGACGATGATGATGGTGATGATGATGATGATGATGATGATGATGATAATGTTATTGTGTTTGAAATTGATTTGTGTACCTGCACGTTTCTAGTTATATACACAATTGACAGGGAAATAAGGATATCTGCACTTTTTAAATAGCAAAACAAATGCCAAGGAAATAACGTTACGCATCACAGAGATAACCTACGAGTAAGTAGAAAAGTTACAAAAGTTAATTACCCATGAAGTGTACTAAATATTTTCGTAGACAGAGGTCCCAGTCATTTATGTGATGGACATTTGATGGTCGCTTAATTTCAACCAGTTCAAACGCTTGCATGCTGACACGTAACTGTAACACCCATCGTCATTATATAACCGTTGTGTAAAACACACACGACCGTTCTAGCCAGGTCTAACGTCACGTCGGGATGTAACATTAGGTCAGCGTTGAATGATCGCTTGTTTGTGAGCACCCGACCAGATTGAGACGTACGGCTGATGAGCAAGATTGCTTCGATTTTTTTCCTGCCATGCATCCCATCACCGCGCGCGTGTAACTGAAAACCAAGCCCAGACACAAAAAAACTCGTGGAGCTGCGAGGTGACGATGTACGTGAAAGCCCCTAGAGGGTGGCCCCTTCTCGCGTAGTTAGCAGACACACGCGTTGATACTACTTGATTCCGCGTTCCGATGATGCGAGCACGAGGCAGCAGCGCAAGGCAAGACTACCCCCCCCCCACACACACACACACCCACGCGCACATCCATGCACACGCACACGTACACACATATACACAGAGAAAGAGAAAGAGAGAGAGAGAGATGGAGAAGACAGAGGAAGGGAGGGAGAGAGAAGAAGGGAGAGAGGGAAGACAGAGGCAAGACGGGAGTGATGGAGAGAGAGGAAGGTATATGAAGGAAGGAAGGAAGGTAGTGAGGGAGAACGGGAGTGAGGGAGAACGGGAGTGAGGGAGAACGGGAGTGAGGGAGAACGGGAGTGAGGGAGAACGGGAGTGAGGGAGGAAGGGAGTGAGGGAGAGAGGAAAGTAGGGAAGGAGGGAGTGAGGGAGATATAGGAAGGGAGTGAGAGGGGTAGGAAGGGAGGGAGGGGAGGGAGAGAAGGAGACAGAAAAAGGGTGCAAGAGCGCGAGAGGCTAGTGCACGCACGCACGCACGCACACACACACACGACACACACACACACACACACACACACACACACACACACACACCCACGCACACACACACACACACCCACGCGCACATCCATGCACACGCACACGTACACACATATACAGAGAGAAAGAGAAAGAGAGAGAGAGATGGAGAAGACAGAGGAAGGGAGGGAGAGAGAAGAAGGGAGAGAGGGAAGACAGAGGCAAGACGGGAGTGATGGAGAGAGAGGAAGGTATATGAAGGAAGGAAGGAAGGTAGTGAGGGAGAACGGGAGTGAGGGGGGAGGAAGGGAGTGAGGGAGAGAGGAAAGGAGGGAGTGAGGGAGAGCGGAAGGGAGTGAGGAAGGGAGGGCGTGAGGGACATAGGAAGGGAGTGAGAGGGGTAGGAAGGGAGGGAGGGAAGGAGGGAGAGAAGGAGACAGAAAAAGGGTGCAAGAGCGCGAGAGGCTAGTGCACGCACGCACGCACGCACGCGCTTCTAACAAAAACTCGCAGCCGGCGAGTGAGAGCGGCGGCATCGCGGGCACATCGGGCACGCGCCAGCGCGCGGAGGAAAAAACCCGGCCGCGCGCTAGCACCGCTGCCATGTTCCGCCATGACAGCGACGCTGACGTCTGATTAGCGCGTTTTTTTCCTTTGCATTAAGAAATTCTTCTTCGTGCGCGCGCTGCGTGGAAGTGAAATGATGGAAACGAAGCAGCGCTGGGTGGCCGCCACGCGAGGAATTTATGGTCGATGAGAGAGAACGCGCACGAGAGAGAGAGAGAGAGAGAGAGAGAGAGAGAGAGGAGGGGGAAGAGAGAGGAAGCCATTGAACGTAATAACGTTGACACCGCGGCACGTGAAATATGTTGATGTTATAAATACGCACGGCGGCGAAAACATCTCTAAATGTGCGCATCGTAAATTTATTAATCGCACGTAAGAATGAATGGTTGTGTGTGTGTGTGGGGGGGGGCTTACAGTAAATACCAGGGCTGAAAGGCCTCGTGTCTCCCTACGTATCCTTAACCCTAACCTCATCCTCGCCCCCACCATAACTGTAAGCGAACCCTGCCCATAGCCTAACGGGTAAACCCTAACCTAAAGTACTTCAGTAGGGTCCCCGGTTTTTGTACTCCGTACGACATAGACCATTTTAGCGTCATACTTCTCTCTTTCTTCATCGCTCTCCGTCTCTTTACATCACAGAGAAATAAATAGTTCCCGCCTAATATCAGTAACCTATCAGGAGATGGGTACAACATCGAATCATAATTCAACATCGTGACGCGTGGCCTTCTGAGAGAAAGTTCAATTCTCTCCGCACTTCTCCTCACTACAATACAGATGCATATATATTTGTTTGTGAACTTTACCAGACCCCATGCATTTTATTTGTAGAGGATCACCTGTGGTTTCTAGCCCGCTGGTGAAAAAAACACACATTTAACATACACACGGGGCTATCCATCTATCTATATCTATCCATCCGTTCGTCCGTCCGTCGGTCCTTCCATCCATTTATTTACGTGGTAAAAATTACATGGTCCGCCGGCGAGCACGGGGGGGTCGCACCACAGGCACTTACAACGTCTCAATTAAAAAAAATTATGGTAAATAAACACGAAATGTATTTACTACCAAAGTCTTAATGTTTTTCTACTCTATTTCGCCTATTATTGCCGATAATTACCCGTAAATGCCGGTCAAAAGCTCATCTGCAACACACAAGTACATCGCACGCCCGCCCTGTGCACAAACAACATGAATAAGAGAGAACTGAACATGAAACAACTCTCTTATTCATGTTGTTTGTGCACAGGGCGGGCGTGCGGTGTACTTGTGTGTTGAAGATGAGCATTTGACCGGCATTTACGGGTAATTATCGGCAATAATAGGCGAAATAGCGTAGAGAAACATTAAGACTTTGGTAGTAAATACATTTCGTGTTTACATTTTTTTTTAGACGTTCCAAGTGCCTGTGGGTCGCACCTACAGCCGCGCGAACACGCACGCACATACGTACGCACGCGCGCAGACACATTATACACGTACGCTGCCAAGAGCGCACTCTGTGTCACAAAGCTAACTAGTCAAGCAAAAAGATGTATTGGAAACCTGCCAAAAAGAACTGCGGGAGGCCATAGCGTATCTGTGTCAAAAATTTGGCGAACGTACTAGAACAAGAGAGAGACCGCCGCCGCACGCGAGCGGTAGTACGACCGACACCTTGCGCTTACTCTCCCATTCTCTCTCACCGTCTCTCCCCCTCTCTCTCTATCTCTATTTCTCTCTCAGAAACACATGTACACTCTCACTCTCACAAACACCAAATCTCTCTCCATCCCTATTCCCTCCCTCACCTTCTCCTGCTTCCTCTCAAGCTCTACACAAACACCGACTCTCTATCGATCCCCATTCTCTCCCTCACTTTCTCCTTCTTCCTCTCCCTCTGCAACTACACCATTCCCTCCCTCCCTGTCCCCTCTCTTTCTCTGCCTCTCTCGCGTACGAAGTCGCGTAGACACGAACACAACAGCAAACGGCAGTGGAATTTTGCAGAGATGAATGCACCCTTTACGTTTTCGGCAGCTTCCCCCGGTGAGACGGCCGTGAGTACGTGGGGCTGGTGGCGAGCGTCTGTGATGCGATAGTTTCACAAGCACGGCAGCGGGCCGTGCGCGCGCCCGCACTCTCTCGCGTTCCATGCTATACCGATATGCCGCTACCTACTAGAAGTGCTATAAAGTGCCGCTACCTATAAAGTGTTGTTACACACTGACCAGTAGTCTCCCCCCTCCCCCTCCCAGGGCGCACGTCGCGCCGTCTTTGGGACGCTTCATCTCATTCTCGCGCTGCATTTCACACGACTGCACGGTGTACACGCCCGGTGACCCTGAAATAACTTCCACTCTCTCTCTCTCGCTCTCGCTCTTTCTCTCTCTCTCTCTCTCTCTCTCTCTCTCTCTCTCTCTCTCTCTCTCTTTCTCTCTTTCTCTCCCCCTTCCCTTCTCTCTCGTGGCGTGTAAATGCGCACGCTTCTCGTGATATCGGCCGATGCGTGCATTCATTAAAAACCGGCTGCACGCTCGAGCGCGTTCAGTTAAGTTGAAAGCAATGCAGCACTCCCCTCTAGCGGGCCGGCATAAATCTTGCAGATGCTCGCGCGAGCGCGCATTATTAACATTTAAACAAAATAAACAGTTATCTGTCAACGAACTCGACTTAGTTAGGCTACAATAATCCCGTACACTAGGATAGGCCTATATATATATATATAGTGACTCGTGACTTCGTTGATTAATCTTTCAGGAATTCGGCCAATGTACGATTGCGACATAGTATGAGTGAGGGCCCCTCAATCGTGTTTATATGACCAGAGGCGCCGTCGAAGACGGTTATCTATTGTACAGTTTATTTGGTAGTTAGTTTGAACTATTGCCGATATTGCCTTGTGCTTTTTGCGTGAAATTGAAAACAACGAATGGCAACATTCTTAACATTCGTGCTAACAATGAGTGAACCTTGCAGATGCAACGAAGACCTCGTGACGGTTTTTGGCGGCAGTAGCAATAGCACGATGTTTTGACATACGTATCCGTCCCATGGTGAAAATTTTACACGAGTTTTGATTGAAAAAAAAACTTGCAAATTTAGACAACGAAAACAAACGCGTTTTTAATAATTAGAATGAATTCTAACTCATATTTCATCATTCAATTGCTATATGTGTATATAACGCCACGCAATCATGGAGCAGTCTGCATTCTGCATTCTCTATAAGGTACTAATTAATAGTAATCCCGACTAACTGCTGCATGCCTCAGCCATTCAGCACCTAACAGCGGGTGGCCATGTCATCGAAGGCTCGGTCGTAAGAACAGAAGATTATCAGGTCTGTTCAACAACGGAGCACAACCACTGCACGCCATCATCGGAGCAGGTCAGGTTTACAGCGCATTACTCGGCCACGCAGCATCCGTGTTTGCCTTGTGTGCGCATCTCTATCGGGCATTGTCTTTAGCAGACGCGGTTCGCATACCAAGCATTCCGATGTTACGGGGTGTTAATTGTACGCGACAATGGTTAGCAGTGACTCGGACTCGGACATGGGGTGCAATATACAATAGCCGCGCCACCCACTTGTTTGTCTCTGACCGCATCCGTCGCTGTCTGCGCGCCTGCTGCTGCTGCTGTTACTCCCCGCGTCGTACTCTATCACACCTACAGCGATGATACACGCACACACGCACACGCGCGCACGCACAGACACAGACACACATACACGCACGCACGCACACACACACAGAAGCTATATCTTTGCAAATCTTTCTCAGCAGCGCTCTTTGTGTGTGTTTTATTCGTTACCATGCGAAGCTGGCCGCGCGCATACCTCCAACGTCTACGACCCATGTGTGACTGCAGCTCATTGTCTGTCTAGACGGACAAACATCACCTGAGTGATATCTACGGACACGGCGGAACTACATTCCCACTCCATCACCTTAATCTCTTTCACCTCATTTACTAATATTACTGCAAATAGGACGTTTACGAGATCAAGAATCTTGGCATTTTTCGAGAGACTCGTCGGCAGTTATAGGCTATGAGGGCTAGCGTTTACCTCGACTATAAATTACAAAGAACCAGCGCACAAAGAAGCACGCAATAACACCTGCACACACACACATGACATTCACTCACTTAGCGGGGGCACACGCACTCACACACGCACGCAAGCGCGTACGCACGCACATATATATACGCGCGCACGCGCGCACACTCTCTCTCTCACACACACACACGCACACGCGCACACACACACACGCTCGCACACACACACGCTCGCACACACGCACGCATTCCAGGTAGCAGCCGAACAGCTGCCGTCCGGTCTATAAAGACAGGTGGTCGGTCACCGCAGACGTTCACCGTAGACGCACGTAATTTACGACGACCGAGTATCTGGAGTGGAAACGGCAACGGCGGTCGGAGCCGAGCGTAAGCCGAGAGATGCGTGTGTGTGCAGCGCCATTGTGTGGCGAGTACGTGTACGTGTGTGTGTAGGCAGGCCTGCGTGGTATGCGCGTGTTGGCCGGATGGGTCATCGCGTAGGCCGCGAGGCCGACACACGCCCGAGGGCCAGCTAGCCAGCATGTTCTTAGCGTGCCTGCGATCCGCAGACAGCTCGTGGTATGTGCGAGACAAGGAGAAGGGCTGGAGATTGAAACAAAAAACAACAAATTAAAGAGCAGGGAGAAGGGAAGAGAGGGGGAGACCGAGAGAGGCAAGAGGTTGGGAGAGCGAAAGAAAGAGAGAGAGAGAGAAAGAGAGACTGCGAGCCATGTAAGAAGAGGGGGAAATAGTGGCGAGAGAAAGAAAAGGAAATAAAAAGATATTCGAGAGGGGACGGAGCAGGAAAGAAGAGACAGAGCGGCTACAATGGAAATCATAATAGAGAGGGTGAGAAGATGGGAAGTAACGGAAATCCAGCCAAAGAAGGAACAAAGGGCGACACATCGTGCGAGATTCGAGAGGGCATAAGGGAAAAAATGCGGGCGGTTCCAAAGAACGATAAAAGAAAGTGAACATAACGAGCCTAACGAGGGCATAAAGATGACAGCGATAGGAACTCAATAACCTGATAACCGCAGATACACCGCAATGCAAAGCAAAATATGCTGTAAATCAAAATACAATCCGAAATATCAATGTGATATACTGTAAAACATTCTCTCGTGCATCGAGGGTTAATTTTCTCTACATCAAATCGGCGAAGCTATCTTTTTCGAATCATATCTCTTTTTTACTTTCGCGAAAATTATGTTATACGAGTTTTCAGAAACAATGGCCCCAGCTTGTTAAGTTTAGCAGCTTGGGTTTCGTGTACGGTGTTCAAACATTCTTAGCCGCAGCGTTAAAGAGTGAGGAGAAGCGTAATGTAAGACTACCGTAGTAAGGGGCACTACATGTAGCTCTCGGTTAGCAATATGCAATATGAACTTGAACCACCTTCATACTAGCCGCCCATTCAACAACGACGACGGAGAGAGAGACAACCCAACGGATACACACAGTTGGTAGGCCAATGAATCGTTCTGAAGGCATTGCCCGCAACCCGCGGCCATTCCAGACTATTCTTATCGCCCGGGCATAGCGTCCGATCGGGAAAAATTCCTCTCCGCAATTTATTACCGGACGAACAGAGCGGCCTGTCCGGTGGCCGGGTGTTTTCCGCCGCCGCGTGACTACCCATAGTTGTGTGCGGCGTGGAAGTAGGTGAAATACGTGACAATGCGGGCCAGGTGCGTGGCACACAAAGAGCCGCGGCTAGCGCCGCCACCGCCGCCGCACTCACGGCATTCCTGCGCGCGTACGACACGGCAGCGGTGGCGGAGGATGGGGGTGGGGGTGGGGGGTGTCGACCACAACAATACACTAGAGCCATCAACTGATTGATCAGTCGACAACCAGCCATCAACACTTTCCCCCACCCAGTGACATGCGTGTATCAGGTCAACGATTGAGAGGTGGGTGTCGTAGCGGAGGGGTGAGGGTGGAGAGTGAATTATATATGATACGGGAGAGAAGGGCGCAGGGGGAGAGGAGTGGGATTGGAGGGAAAGAGGGAGATGGGAGGAGTAGAGGGGCGAAAGATAATGGGGAGGGATAGAAGGGGAGGGAAAATAGAGGAGAAATGGGGAGAAGGACGTGGCGGGATGGTAACGGGGTGAGGTGTGGATTAAGGGAGGGATAGGGGAGATGCGGAGAGTAGGGGTGGAATTGTGGAGGGGTAGCATGTGTAGTGAAGGGGTAGCGGATAATGGTGGAAGTTGACGCGTGGAAAGGGTGGAGAAAGCTTTGGAGAAGCGGGTAGCGGGTAGATTGGGACAGACTTGAAAATGATAGTGAGCACTGAGTAGTGAGGGAGATGGATGGGTGAGAGGTGGGGCGTGAAGAGGTTACTGTAGCAGGTAATAGGGGTGGAGGGGTGGAGGCGTGAAGAGGTTAGTGGGTAGATTGGGGGAGGCGTAAGGAGAACATCGGGTAGTGAGGGAGATGGAGAGGTGAGGAGTGGAATGAGGGAGGAGGTGGATGGTTTAGGGAGAGAGACGAAGAAGGTGTAAGGAGAGGGTTGAGCGGGGAAGGGTGGAAAGGGAGGGATGAATAAGGGGAAGGGTGGAAAGGGAGGGATGAATAAGGGGAAGGGTGGAGGGAAGGAATGAATAAGGGGAAGGGTGGAGGGGAGGGATGAATAAGGGGAAGGGTGGAGGGGAGGGATTAATAAGGGGAAGGGTGGAGGGAAGGAATGAATAAGGGGAAGGGTGGAGGGGAGGGATTAATAAGGGGAAGGGTGGAGGGAAGGAATGAATAAGGGGAAGGGTGGAGGGGAGGGATTAATAAGGGGAAGGGTGGAGGGGAGACTTGTTTACGTCTATCAGCATCCCGCCGAGAGGCAGCGGTCGGTATTTGATGCGCACATTCCAGCGTGATAGCAGTCGCAGAGTACGTTCACCACTAAATACCCGTGCCTCTTCCCTTCCGACTCTATCCTCGACCCCCCGTTGTGAGAGAACAGAATCCATCGTTCCGTACGAGAGTTATTTGTTGTCTATGGTAGCCAACACACAGACACACACACGCACGCACGCACGCACACACACATACACACGCGCACATACGCACGTACACACCACGCACGCACATATGCACACACACGCCCGTACACACCACGCACGCACGCATGCACGCACACACACACGCGCGCGCACACACGCACACACAAAAACATACTTGAACGCACACGTCTTTCGCCGGATTCGATTCACGATTTCACTTATACATGATGTACAACAATAATACTGCGGCAGAAGTGATTGGTAAGGAGGGAGAAGATAGATTCACGCGTGCACACACGCACGCGGGCAGCCCGACACCAGACAATCGAGCGTCCCCCTTCTCCTATTGCGTAGTTCATATGCACGTGGGGAAGAATCCCGGACACATCCCGTCAGTAGGGAACGGCAACAGGATGGGGTGGTGGAAGCGGCACCATGCTTGCTGCTGATGCTTACGGGGAAAACACGGTCAAAAATCCTGCGTGACAAGTCCAGATCTGTCGCCTGGCACTAGCGCCGAAAAACAAAAAACTGGTTTACCTGCCTGAGCAAGCCTAGCCAACACCCCCGCGCACGCACTAATGTACGCGCACTAGCGCAGCCACGCACGCACGCACACACAACACACGCACGCGCACACACGCACGAACACGCACAAATATCCAACGCACACGCACAACCCCCTAACCCACACGCACAAACCCCCAACGCACGCGCCACACTGGATTGCTTCGATGTTATACGGGCGTACGCATCTCCCCGGG
>NW_014577098.1:658982-661978 GCF_000485595.1 Priapulus caudatus | reverse complement strand
TCTCTCTCTCTCTCTCTCTCTCTCTCTCTCTCTCTCTCTCTCCCCTCTCTCTTTCTCGCTCACCCTCCCGCTATTTAATATGCGTGCGCCTAGATTTTTGCCGGCCCGCGGCAGACGGTTCCGCCCGCGAGCCCGACAAAGACAGCATGAATGGTCGGGGCAGGCGTGTATCTTACGCGTACGTGACGTACGTAAGAGAGAGAAGAAGACCGCTGAGACGAGGAGATGCTGCCGACGAGCAGCACACAGCAGCGGTGTGGAATAACAAAGAGAGACGTCGACGCCCACCGGGAGGTAGCGGCGGAGGTCGGCACGCTTGAGCTCATTGAAGCTTTTTGCTCGGCGTCAAGGAGACAGGCATGCTCGCGTCGTTGTTCGCATTACCGCCGCCGTCGCGATGAGAGCAGCACCGTCGCCACGCACACAACCCCCATATTTTTTACACATTTCTATTATTATTTAACATTTTCTATATTTTCTATATAAAGGGATTCTCTCGCGATGTACAGTTGCTTGCCCTCTGCTGACTGCCTACCCGCAGCACGCCTGCCCCCGGTCGGTCACAGCACACTCAGTATGAGGATACTGTATGACTGCCTGTAGCCTACACAGGTCTTACCATCTCAAAACGGGTGTAATTAGGGAAGGAGGGTTGCGCTCGGCAATCTCGCACGTATACACGGGACGGGGGCACGCCAGGCCAGACCAGACAGACAGACAGACAGGCAGACAGCCGAGCACGAATTTCGTTACCTCGATATGATTAAACAACCCCCCCCCCCGCGCATCACACAAAATCAGACGCGCGTTACGCAAATTATTTTAAGTTCGTCAAGTTGAAGTGGCTTAATAACAAATAAATCTCATTATCTTACTCTTAACGAAACACAGCGAATACTAATGCACAAAGTAAGCGTGTCAACGTACACATGAGAAAAACTCCCAAAAGGCATGCGAGCTAAAATAACACCCGCGTTTCAAGAAAGCGCGAGTTACGTGCGCGACCAACTATGTATTGTAGGCGCGGCAGGACGCACGTTATTTGCCAGCCACAGTCATTTTCCACTCGCCGAGCAGCCAATAACCCCCAGTTGTTTAGACCCGCCCACAGGTGGCTCTGGTATGTACTTCCGTATTTACGTCCGGTCCGTTCGCAACAATCGGTTGTCACTTTTCCCCGGGCGTAGAAAGAGGGTGCCGCTACGTGGCAGCACTAGTCACTACGTACACTTCCGTCATTCCACAGTCATACTTCCATGCTAGACATGGCCTTATTTCCCTAACCCTAACCCTAATCCTAACTCTAACCCTGACCCTAACCATAATCCTAACACTAGTGCTGCCACGTAGCGACACCCTTCCGCTACGCCCGGGGGAAAGTGACACCGGCAACGGGGGGAAAGTGACACCGGCAACAATCTCAGTGGCTCTAGAGTCTAGTATGTACTTCCGTATTTACGTCCGGTCCGTCCGCAACAATCTCGCATACTGATGTTATCAGCATGTTATAGATTCACTCCACTCGCTATGTACGAAACCACGGGTTTTCTGAAAGTACTGCAAGGCGAGTGAACTGAAACTAACTGATGATATAGGAGCACCGGTCTACGATATGCAAGAATATTCTCAGCATCAATCGAAAACCCATTACAAAGGCAAGAAAAATGATGATATATGTAAAAAAAAATGACCACAAAGATGTCACTGCGATACAATGTTCATTTTGCATCGATCCGGACATGACCGTCACAACCGCGCCCTCTGGCGACTGCGCCGTTCCCTGACGAAATTCCTCGCGCAGACGTCAAGCGATTAAAAGCCACGGGTTATAAAAATCCACGCACCCGTGTAGACACTGCACGTACGCCGCCGGCCTTCGGGTGGGGGGAGGAATCTTACACCCAGTGTGGTATACATGAACGCATCGCCAGTGGCATACCTTTAACTGTAACGTTAGCGGCATGCCGGCGAAATGGGAGGAGGGTAAGCGTGGCAGTAAACAAATGGCGGGGCACCGCGTGCGTGCGTGCGTGCGGCTGATACGAGGCTGGTGTTGTGCGCAGACTCGCCGAATTCCGAGTTTTTTTTGTCTCCGAATTACGAGAAGATGAAAAACGTTAGCTTTGCGCTCACTCTTCGAACTTTCGAACACTCTTCCGCATCCAGCCCTATCGCTCGCTCTCTCGTTCCTCTCTCGCTCCTCCCCTCTTTCTTTCTTCCTCTCGCTCTCTCTCTCTCTCTCTCTCTCTCTCTCTCTCTCTCTCTCTTCCACTTCGCTCTCGCGCTCTCTCTCACACTACCTCTCTCGCTCTTTTGCGCCCGCTTCGCGCGGAGAGAGAAAACTATTTCGCATAAGTTTCGCGAACATGTACTATAAGGAATTCGCGAAGCGCGTGCAAAAAAACATGCCCATGTCTGAAACTAAAGACTTGCATATGTCTAACCCTGCACCTAAACGCGGTCGCGCGCGAATTCCTATAACGGGGCCTGTTTTATATCACTGAAATGGTTAGCCTAAAGCTAGTGGCTAACTGCGAGCAGATGGGACGGTCCCTTCAAGTTAGCGCGTTGTGTTACAACCCAACTTTCTAGTTTGCATACCACACTTTTCATCATAATGCGCAGCCTATTTATTTGCACACAGATCTAACATTCTTGTTCCAATGGCATGCAGAAAACAGGGCATCCGTAAGACTTCCGCCGTAGGCGAATGCGATATGCGTCGCGGTACGCATTCCGGCGACGCCGGTGGACGTCTATCGCCAAGAGATGTGTTTACGGGTCCTTCTCTGACCCACATTACTCGGCCAGCCAAAGCTAAGATATTAGTATACAATGTTCATTGTAGGCAGACATACATTTACAACGTGTTGAACATCAATGTCACTGCTACAACGATCTGCACGTACATGGATAGCATTCCCAACGGTGCCCCGCGCAGAGCGAGAGAGGAGAGAGAGAGAGAGAGAGAGAGAGAGAGAGAGAGAGAGAGAGAG
>NW_014577098.1:647912-655233 GCF_000485595.1 Priapulus caudatus | reverse complement strand
GGGGAGGAGAGAGAGAGAAGGTAGAAAGGAGAGAGAGAGAGAGACGAGAGGGAGTGGAGTCGACGCAGCTCGAGAGAGGAGGAGCGCGAGGGGGGGGGAGAGAAGAGCGGGCTGGGGAGAGAGGAAACAAACAGATTTTAGAGAGAGAAATAGACGAGAGGCGGACCAGGGAGGAAGGAGAGAGAGAGACGAAGAGATGTGAGACGTTGAGATTGAAGAAGGGTAGAAGAGAGAGAAGAGAGGAGAGAAGCTGTAGAGAAAGAAAGAGAGAGAGAGGACTGCGAGCAGGAGAGGAGAAGAGAGTGGGGGGGGGGGAGAGAGCTATTTCCTGTGCTATATGGCCTTCAGAGTGTGCGCAGATTCATCTTGTTGGCAATTTAGATTTTTAATGGCTTCGCGTATTAATTAGTACATTATAGATTTTATCAAACAGTCAAGGCCTTCGCACTGTTTTAAATGTGCGGAGAAATTCATTTTTTGCCGTTCGAGCACTGTGTAAAGACGTATGCGCACCGGAGTATGCGGACATTTACGGTAGTGTCACAGTTCACGAAATCTTGTAACCGTGTTTAAAATACACGCCGTAAATATTTACGCGCCACGGGTTATCTGCCTTTTATTACTATTACGCAGATAATTGCGTACGTATATAGTTGTAGGACACGAGAGAAAAACCGTTTCAAACACCAGACACACATACATTTCTTATTTCGTTTTTAAGTCAGTAGGTGTACGACTTTTCGGGACTACCGTCTGGCCATAGCGAGTAGAACGATGCAGCTTTTCTTACGCTGTAGCGTGCGCAACGCGTTTATGCCCTCAAGTCTCATGACGACGCACACCTGCTCACCAGAAATGCCCGCTCTCGCACAAGCGCATCTCGATTGTGTTTTCGCGAATTTGTTACTTTCAATGATCGTTCGGTCCGTACCGCATTGTAGAAAATCGCACGTAAATTACCGTGAGCTTGATTTGCGGTGGGTGGTGGTGGTGGTGAGGGGGGAGACTTCGCCATCACTCGGCGGGGCGTTTGCGGTGTCAGCCATCCGACAAAAACCGGATGGCGGCAGCGACTGCACGATGACGAAAATACTGGACTATGCTGACGCCCCGAAAATCTTTTCAGCAAAAGAATGCGGATGATATGGAAAGGCACATCTCTCGGCCGCACTGTCGCCGGTGTGCGCCTTGACCATCAATCTATACTCGCCGTGCGTACATCGAGGAGAGAGCAGAGAGAGAGAAGAGATGGAGAGAGGAGAGTTGAGAGGGACGGAGAGAGAAAGGCAGAGAGAGGAGCGGAGCGAGAGAGAGAGAGAGGAGAGAGAGAGAGAGAAAAGAGAGAGAGAGAGACGAGATGAGAGACGAGAGAGAGAGAGCAGAGACGACGGAGAGAAGAGAGAGAGAGAGAGAGAGATCCCCCGGCTCCACGCCCGCCCACGACACAGTGACGCCTACAGACGGCCTCCGCTCCCTCCCCCGTCCGCTCGCGGCCCCTCCCTGTCACCGCGCGTCAACTCCCCCTCAGCCGGCGCTTACCACATTCACCAGCCCGCCACCCCCCGCACGCCACTGCCCTCCCTGGATACATGCTAAACACCGCTACACGCTATCTCTCGATCGCTGTCCTATGAACTCACTCAGTTCGGAATCTGTAAATGCCATCCCCTACTGTCTGGTAAAGCTTCTCTGCAACTGCCTCGCTTCGCCCCCCTCTCGTAGTCCACTGTCATCCACCTCCTCTATACTCTCATCTCCTCGCTGCGCCCTCTCTCTCTCTCTCTCTCCTCCTCTCACGCTCTCCTCTCTCTCTCTCTCTAGTCCCGCGCGCCTCTGCTCCTCTCATCTTACTCTCTCGCTCTCTCTACTCGTACTTTCTCTCATCTCTCATCTTCTCTCTCTCTCTCTCATCCTCTCTCATCTTTCTCTTTCTCTTCTCTCTCCTTCCATTCTCTCTCTCCTACCCTCTCCTCTCTCTTATATATAATTCTCTTTCTCTTTTCTCTCGCTCTCTCTCTCTCTCTCTCTTTCTCTCTCTCTCTCTCACCTCTCTCACTCTCATCGCTTATCTCTATCTCTCTCTCTCGCTCTCTCTCTCTCTCTCTCTCTCCCCTCTGCTCTTTCTCGCTCACCCTCCCGCTATTTAATCATGCGTGAGCCGCCTAGATTTTTGCCCGCCCGCGGCAGACGGTTCCGCCCGCGAGCCCGACAAAGGGACAGCCCCCCCGCTCCTCGTTAGAATGTCGGGCAGGCTGTGTATCTGACGCCGTACGTGACGGTCACCCGTGAGGAGATGAGAGTGCACCGACCTCCGCCGAGCGAGCGTACCGATGCTGCCGTGACCCGATCGCACCGCACACAGGGCACCGCCCCCGTGCCAGCGCTGGACAATCATGCACCACAATGACGAGACGTCGACGCCCACCGGGAGTAGCGGCGGAGGTCGGCACGCATTGCAGCTCATGAAGCTTTTTGCTCGGACGTCAGGAGTACAGGCATGCTCGCCGTCGTTGTTCGAATTACGCCGCCGTCGCGATGAGCAGCGAGCACCGTAACGCCACGCACACAACCCCCAATAATTTTTTACACATTTTCTCATTATTATTTAAAGCAGTTATTCATATATTTTCATATATAAAGGATTCTCTCGCGATGATACAGTTGCTTGCCGCTCTGCTTGACTGACCTACCGCAGCCACGCCTTGCCCCCAGCGATCGGTCACAGCCACACCAGTATGAGGATACTGATGACTGCCTGCCTAGCCTACACAGACGTCTTACCAATCGGTAATCGTAACACAAAATAGTAGCCTAACACAGCCGGTACTTTACCATCAGTATGGATGGTCTAACTAGTAGCTACACAGTCTTTACCATTCAGAATGTCTGCCTGGTGCCTACACAGTCTTACAATCAGTACGATCTGGCTGTAGCCACACAGGTCTTACACATCAGTATGTCTACTAGTAGACCTACACAGGTCTTACCATCCGTATGTCTACTAAGTAGCCTACACAGGCTCTACCCATCAGTACCGTCTTGCCTGTTAGCCTACACAGGTCTTAAATAGAAAGAGAATATGCTCTTACTAGTAGCTACACAGGTGATTTACCATCAGTATGTCTGTCTGTAGCCTACACAGGTCTTTACCATCGCGTATGTCCTACTAGTGTCTACACAGGTTCTTTACCATCTATACGTCTACTAGTAGCCTACACAGGTACGATTACCATCAGTACTGATCTACTAGTAGTCTACACAGATTATTACCATGCAGTATGTCTCTACTAGCTAGCCGTACACCTGCCTGTAGCCTACACAGGTCGTTACCATCAGTATGTCTACTAGGTAGGCCTACACAGCGTCTTACCATCGTATGTCTGCCTGTGCCTACAGCAGGATCTTACCATTCAGGTAATGATCTACTTAGTAGACGCTACTCAGGTATATACCATCGAGTATGATTACTAGTAGCCTACACAGTTACCATTCAGTATGTTCTACTAGTAGCGCTCACAGCAGGTCTTACCATCAGTATGTTATAGTTAAGCCTACACAGTGTCTTAACCATCGGTATGTCTACTAGTAGCCTACACAGTCTTACATCAGTATGGTCTACTAGTAGCCTACACAGTCTTACCATCAGATGTTACACTGCCTTAGCCTACACAGATCTTACGCATCAGTCATGTCTATAGTCAGCCTACACAGCGTCTTACCATCCAGTATGTCTACTAGTAAGCCTACACAGGTACTTACCATCCAGCGTATCGATCTACTAAGCTGCCTACACAGGTCTTACCATCAGTAGTCTACTAGTACGCCCTACACAGGTCTTACCATCGAGTATGTCTACTATGTTAGCGTACATCAGGTCTTACCATCGGTATGTCTACTAGTAGCCTCACAGGTGCTTACCATCAGTATGTCTACTAGTAGCCTACGACAGCGGTTCTTACACATGCTATGTCTGCCTGTAGGCCTACACAGATCTTACCATCAGTACGTCTGCCGGTAACCTACACAGGTCTTACCATCAGGTATGTCTACTAGTAGCCTTACCAAACTGTCTTACCTTCAGCCAACGTATGCCTCACTAGCCTACCAGACCTGACTACTTCAGCACGTATGAGCCTACCAGTAGCCCTAGCCGACTGGTCTACGCTTTTCGCACGTATGTCTACCAGAATAGCCTACCAACCTGACTACCTTCAGCCGTATGTACTACCAGTAGCCTACCAACCTGTCTACCTTCAAGCACGTTGTTACCAGATAGCCTACCGGACCTGTCTACCTTCAGCACGTATGTCTACCAGTAGTCCTACCGACCTGTCTACTTCAGCACGTATGCCTACAGTAGCCTACCGACCTGTCTCCTCAGGCACTTATGTCTACCAGTAGGCCTACCAGACCTGTCTACTTCAGCACGTTATGTCTACCAGTAAACCTATGATCAACCGACCACGTTCAGTATTCAGTACGTATTCCTGTCAGTGGTCCACCTACACGCCTGCTCGTCACCCGCTGTAATTTAGGAAGGTGGGGTTGCGCTATAGGCGATCGCACGCGAGGCACGCTGCAGACCGGAGTCACGACTTCGCCATACGCGCACACGTCTACTTCCCTCGCCTACACCCTGCAATGATGCACCCACGAAACACTAGCTACGCCTTATTTTTTCTAGACGGCCACGGATTCTATTGAGGCCATCCTTTAATAACTTCTTTCATCTAAAGTAACCTGACCCAGAATTTCGGCAGTGGCTCGGTACGTGACCAAAAGCGATTTTTATACGGCATATACGTTCGTAAAAAATGTAGGTTTTTCGCCTCCAGAGTAAAAGAATTGTCACAGGTGTTAGTAGGGTTACGGTAGAATGTGAAAAATTTAGGCGGCGGTCTATAATAACGCTCGGGGACAATTATTATAGGAGGTACCCAGCGGTGTTTCACCAATCGAGGTCAGAGATACACGAGCCTCTGTCATGAAATTCCTCGTTCTTAACACGTTCCCCGCGGATCCACGAGTCAGCTCGTGAAAACAATTAAAACGCATCCCCGCGGATCCACGAGTCAGCTCGTTGATAGATTATTGGTTTTTGTTACTCTGATTTCCAACAGATGACAGACACTACCTACCTAGAAATTAAACAGGGACAGTCTATATTATCCCAGTCTTACATGAAATAAAGAATACAATGCTTTACCGTTGATTCGAACGTGAAATTAAGAGTTTTAAGACTCAAGGTAAATTCAGGGCTAAAGTCCGTTCAGCAAGTTTTTTTTTACCGTTTTCCTAACGGTATATAATATAATAGGTGTGTAGTATATAAAATTTCGAGGTATTTTTGCATGTAGAAACACAAAGCAAGGTTCATACCCCACACATGTGTAAGCGTTGTCACATTTCTTACCGGAAAAAATAGTATACTGTCGAATGATATCATAACAAACTCGCGAACATCCACCGGTGCTGTGGCATTTGAGACGAAAATGCATGAGATGTCCGTTCTGCCATGTTTTCATATCAATATATATTATTATGAAGGGGAACGATTTTCATACTATTTGAACGTGTAAGGGTGAGATAACATTCTTTCAGGGTAAATGTGTCAGTTTGGTTAGCTTTCCTGCAAAGGCAGTGTGGTAAATCAATAAGTGAATACGCGGTAAAAATGCGAAAATCCCAGCGCAAGGCGGTAGGTGCATTGTTAACACCGGCACCGTTGAACTTGTTTTAAAGACTCGACGTTGCCTCTACAGACACCCTGTTGCCAATGCTGCTAACTACCCGCGGTCATCCGCCGAAATATCTGGCGAGCCAAGGTCAGAGGTTCTGCTCATCACCGAGAAATTCCTGCCTCTCGAAGGCAGTTCCTTCTCGCTGTTGCCTTTTCGGCCACCTGTTAAGCACGCTCACGCACGATGAGGCGAAGCCGGGTGCCTTCGCTAGTCTTACGCGTACACGTACGTACACCGTGGGGGTGAGTAGGCAGCTAGGCATGCGTGCAATATAAGTCTCACAAACGGCGTTTGTGTCGCAGCGGGCAGCCGGCGATGTGAATGGCACTGCGCGCGAGGCACAATGCATCCGTTGTCTTTGCCAAACTCTGAGAAAACGCTGAGGGAGGCTGCTGATGAACCCTGTGCACGCAGGCTGGTGGCTGAGCCACGCAAACAGCAACCTATACTACCAACATCACGAGCATTCATGTCTAGCGTGGGGGTGGGGGGGGGGGTAGAGGTACAGCCAACACTGTGTTAGAGGAGACCTCCGTAGAACGGACAACTGTCTATAAAGTACACTTCTGGTGCTTCACTTGATGGGCATCTTATACAGTAAGACTGTCTCTTTAGAACGGCCACCTGCCTATAAAGGACACTTTTGGCACTTTCCTTGAGTGGGAGTTGTACACTGAAACCATCTCTATAGAACGGACACCTGTCTGTCCACGCTTGCAGTTTTCCCTGAGCGACCCTCATACACCGGGTTGACCGCGCATAGTTCTCCCCCACACCCACGCGTTGAGGCACACAGCGCGTGGATATAAGAAGTACCTCCATAATTCACATTTCTATCCGCTCAGATATTGGCAATTTCTATAGATAGAATTTAGTGCATGTTATCGAGAGTACATTAACGTAGATGTCGATTACCTATTATCTACCTCTCATTTTAACACAATTTCAATAATTCAACCAATAAATGGTTAAAAAAAAGTCCACAATGACTTCAGCGTAATGAATGAAAGGGAAATATAACTATGAAAATTCAAATGACTGTCAATCATTAACAAACCCATAAAATTCTCGCATCCACTAACCACTTTGAAAAATGGTTCAGTATATAATTATTTATTTATAAATATTATTCAGTATATTTTTCATTAAATTTAAATTGTGATCGGCATGCATCTTTTAAAACACGTGTATGAATTCGTAAATTACGATTTTATCGTGATATTTTGATAGAAGTGATTCGAAGTACTTGCAGCCAGGTAGCAAGTATCCATACTCTACTGCTGCAGAAGCTGAAATCAGACAACCATTAAATTATTGCTCATTTGCAGCCACAAACCGCGACCCAGCATTTCAACAGTATGCGGCCATAGTATGCAATTTACTTTTATGGTCATTCGCTGCGCACGCAGCATTACGGTAATATGAAGGTATATATCACAGATCAAAAATAAATTTCCGTCCATCGTGATCACATTACGCAGTTAACCACGGCAGGAAATCACTCAAGTACGGCCTCTGACTGCGCAAACGTTCCCCTCCCGCAGTAATGCAGGTAATTTAACGTATATATATATATATAT